>NC_069503.1:188520368-188765368 GCF_027579735.1 Bombina bombina | reverse complement strand
TACTGACTTTGGTGTGGGATGTAAATTGTGTCTTTTAATTCCCCCAATTGTGACATGAGATTACATGCTAAGTGTATTTGAAAATCTCCCACCATTCCATACACTAGTTTGGTAGTTTGTCTACGGAATTTGGCGGCACTATACAAATACATGTTAATAATAATAATAATATTAATAATAATAGTTTTAATGAGTCTCTGTGATGAGTCATTGGTTCAATGTCCAGTCCCTACCAGTCTGCTATCTGTAACCATTGCATACACCTCATCAGCAATTGTGCTATATCATTTCCCATTTTCCAAAGTTCTCATATTTCTATCAGACAGATATCAGGATGAAACTTTGCTATACTATCTAGACCGCAAACCTCCAGCAACGCAAACTACTATATAAACCTATTAACCTCTAAATAGCCACCCCCCCACAACGCAAACTACCTAATTAAACTAGTAATCCCTAAATTGCCAACCCCCCACAACGCAAAGTATTAACCTTAGCCTCCTAAGCTAACACACCCTAACTTAACTTAAAATACACTTACATAAAATTAATAAAATACTAACTACATTAAAAAATAATAAACAATTACAAAAAAATAATAATAAAAAAACCCTTATTTAAAATAAAAAAACTAACAGTACACTAAATAAAAAAACTAAAATTACAAAAAATATAAAAGCTAACATTACAAAAAATGAAAATTATCCAAAATAAAAAAGTTATTCCTATTCTAATACCCCACGTTAAAACAAAAAAGCCACTCCAAAGTAAAAAAAAACTACTCTAACAATAACCTACCAATGGCCCTTAAAAGGCCTTTTGTAGGGCACTGCCCTAAGTTTAACAGCTCTTTTGCCCTGAAAAAAAACAAAGTACACCCTAAAATTACAACATTACAATCTGATCAGCCAATAGGAAGTAAGCAGCTCTCATCCTATTGGCTGATTAGAATTTTTCAGCCAATAGGAATGCAAGGGGTATCTGGAATTCAAGCTTCAGTGTGCAGTGGACAATCACATGAAGAGGACCTCCATGTTTCTGATGACCGCCACCCGCTCCAGATCTGCGTCTCCGACAACCATTTTGGCTCAGCGCCTACGATTACCACTCCGCGCCTCCGCCAAGAAGATACAAGATGGACCCGGGATGGATGAAGATAGAGCCACCTGGATGAAGACCTTTTGCCTCATGCAGGAAGACTGATCACCGGGCTTCATCAATGGTGAGTACCTATCTTGGGGTTAGTGTTAGTTTTTTTTTGGGGGGTAGTTTTTATTTTTAGATTATTTTTTTATTTTTATGGGCTATAAAAGAGCTGGATGCCCTTACAAATGCTCTCTTTAGGGAAATGGGTAGATTAGATTTTTGTTAGTTAGTTTTTTTTGGGGGGGGTTGAGTGCGTGGGGGATTTTAATGTTGGGGGTACTTTGTTGTTGTTTTTTAGGGCAAAAGAGCTTTTAAACTTAGGGCAATGCCCTACAAAAGGCCATGTTAAGGGCTATTGGTAGTTTATTGTTAGATTAGGGTTTTTTATTTTAGGGTGGCTTTTTTTTTAAGGGGGTTTTAGATTACGATTTTTTTTATTTTGGATAACTTTGTTTGTTATTTTCTGTAAAAAAAAAAATCCAATTTTTGTAATGTTAGTTTTTTTTTGTAATTTTAGGTTTTTTTTAAATGTTATGTTAGTTTTGTTTTATTTTAGGTAATGTTATTTTTTTTTTAGTAATTTAAGTTTTTTATTTTTTGTAATTTTTTTATTAATTTTTAATGTAGTTAGTATTTTTTAATTTTATTTAAGTGTATTTTAATTGCGGCTAAGTTAGGGGTGTTAGGATAGGGGGCTTAGTTTTTAGTTAAATAATTTGCGTTGTGGGGGGTTGGCGGTTTAGGGGTTAATAGTTTTATTAGGTAGTTTGCATTGTGGGGGCTTGGCGTTTTACGTGTTAATAGGTTTATTAGGTGTTTGCGTTGTGGGGGGTTTGGGGTTTAGGTGTTAATAGGTTAATTAGATAATTTGATAGGTTGTTGATAGGTTAATTAAATACTTTGAGATGTGGGGGTTTGTCAGTTTAGGGGTTAAGATGTTTATTAAGTAGTTTGTGATTTGGGGAGACAGCGGTTTATGGCTTAATATGTTTATTAGGTAGTTTGCGATGTAGGGGTTGGTGCATTAGGGGTTAATACTTTTATTAGTTATTGCGATGTGGGGGTATGGCGGTTTAGAGATTGATATTGTGCCATACCCCACCATGTCATGGAATGCACACTAGCCTCTCCTGGCAGAGTGGGAAACTACAATTTGCAGAGATAAAGTATAGTAAAAGAAGGCAGAATAAATAATGAAAATGCATTGCGATGTTTTTTATTAATATTCCATTATTAAAATGTTATGGGAAACCATGTTATGAGTTGAATGCACCTTCTAATGGATTGTGTTTTATTAAATTGTTTGTAACCTATTTATCCAAACTATTCAATCATACTGTTTTAAATATTTGGGAAATTGTTCCTTTATGCATATATTTTATATGAAATAGCAGTTTCTGCTAAATTAAAACAGAACCCAGTACAATGGTCTAATTTTGCTGGGACAGAATATCTCATTATCATATCTGTCTAATTATTTACAAAAAAGTCCCCCTAATCTTTTTTACTGTTTACTCAAAGGTCAATGCTTAGGTCCTTATGATCAATACATCGTCAGACCCACGAGAAATTACCTTTTTGGCCTTGTCAGTTTCCCAATCCATTGTCTGGCGATATATTCTAAGAAAGTAGGCTGAAACTTTCTGCAGCATATGTGTGATGACAAGTGCTCAGGTGCCTGCTATGTTTAATGATTGTGACTACACAGGCTAATGAGCAATAAGTGCTTATTCTTTACTTAAATTTGAGCTGTTGTTTTTTAAATTACATTTGACTTTTTCACTTTTTAATGACAACCAATTTAAAAAATACAATGTCACAAAATTTCAATATTTTTGTAAATCAAACCAATACTTTAGTTTAGTTTTGAGGTATAATTAAATAACAAAATACCTGGGGTGGAGTAGGCTGCTCTCCATTAAAATGCCTCGGCCAATTTTTAGTCCCAGTCCGTTCCTGAGTTTGGGTATATTATACATGCATATAGAATGTTTTATTTATATGAAGTTTAATGGATAATGCTATTATATGTATTTTAAGTATTGTTGTGATTTTAAAAAACATTTAGGAAAAAGATTTCATGTTTGTCATATTAATATTTATAGACAACAGTAGCCACAACTTTCTAGTTTTATTTATTTATTGCCAATGTAAGTTCTCACTGTTCTGAACTTGTTATAATTTTACGACCAAGCTGTAACAAATGTGTTATTAATATACAACAGTGTGGTCGGAATATTTTAAGTTCTCACTGTTATAGTTTGGCGACCGCATTGTTATTAATATAGAACACGTTAGTTACAATGCAGTCAGAATATTATACTTTTCACTGTTATAATTTTGTGACCGTATTGCAATAAACATGTTCTAAATTAGTAACACGTTACAGTGTGGTCGCAATATTATCAGTAGACATTTGCATGAGCAAATATTCAAAATACTTTGTGTTTCGAATATTCAGTGCCCGTGCTGTCCAGTATTCATCTAATTTTAAACAAAGGAATACTGACCAATGTGGAACATTTACATCCCTTTTCGTTAAACTAATATACATGTTCCACTGCTACAGGAGAAAAAAGTTCACCTGTAGTGACTAAAATACTTTCCTAAGTGCTCTGGAGAGCCACTCTGACCTGCTCCTCACCTTCACAGAGTCCAGGTCGTCCTAACAGGAGGCTTAACATGACGGCTCCCAGGGCCTGCACTAAAGGACCTTGGGCCTGATATTAAAAACCTTGCAGTTCAGGTGAGATATTCTAATAAGTCTCTTCCGTATAGAGAGGCCCTTGAACATTTTTTAGAAACACAAATTTTATCTTGAGAAATGTTTATGTTGCTATGTAGTGTTCTTTACGTAAAACAGAGACTCCTACATTACAATACAAGGTCTAAAAAATATCCCAAAGATTTTGCGTGATTTCTCTCCATGCCGGCGAGGTTTTGAATATAATGCCCTTTCTCTGTTAGTGCAGGCCCTGGGAGATTAGCATGGCTTGAGCATGGATTTGCGTGGCTCTCCAGTGCACTTAGGTAAGTATTTTCAACTATTTCAAGGAAACAAATTAATACTGCTGAATTTGGCATTATTCCTTCTTCTTGATTAAATTTCTTCCTGCATTTGTTCGGATATTCATCTTGTTAAAATTAGATGAATATCCGTGTTTCATTAACGAAACAAATGCACATGTCTAAATATTAATATAATTCAGTTCAGAACAGTAAGAACTTACACTGGCAATAAATAAATAAAACTAGAAAGTCACCGCTACTTTCTTCTATGAAATATAAATATCATGAAAAGAAGAAAAAAAACACGCCAAAACTGAAATACACAATATTTTAAATCACGACAAGACTTAATATACATACAGAAACAGAAGTTCTCTACCAGGATGGGTTCACACTGATATACTACAGGGAATTTTTCTCCTGTAAAAAGAATAGATTTGGCAGAAAGAGGCTGCACCATGGTATTTCAGTCTTTTTGAATATTTCACTGGCTTTCTTGTCCTGCGACAGATCCCTTTTAAATATTTTGCCACATTGAGTATGTTTAGATTATCATGGCCTTAGAGAGAACAATATAAAATAAACATTTCAGTACCTCTTGGTAACAGCATTATTTAGAGTACACTGTCCCTTTAATTGTTTGCTAGATCCTCCATGTAAGAATTTTCTATCATTATTTTGATGAAATGTGAACTGAGTTTTCTAACTTTCTGTACATCAGACTTCAAAAGAATGTAATACAGGAACCCTTCAGCAGAAAACTTGTTTATATGAGATCTTTCATTTTATTGTTAACGTGTGTTCTATACTCTCTCTCTGATGCTTCCCAATTATTTACCTTCAAGGACAGCTTGCTTAGTTTAATATCTAGCCATGAAATTGAAGACACTTAATTTTACCTCTTTTGTCTGATCATTTTTTTAATTTTTTATTATAATTTTTATTGAGGATACAACATAATCAGTGGTACAGCAGTAAGACGTGTTTAGGTAGTCCTATTCATTATACAGAGTATGCAGAAAACAGTGTGATAGACATCTTACTGAAATGTAGTCTCCAGACTCTCACAGGAGTCTAGCCAGTTGTCATAAGCCTCAAACATTTTTCAAATAGTACAGGTATACAAATTTCTGGACTCTCATAAAGGTTGTTAACAGTCTCTGTATCTGTCTCTGTGATGAGGAGTGTCCATTAAAAACCTGTAGTAGCTGTAAACCACTGCTTCATGAACAAAGATAGTATAATTAAAACACTAAGATAACATTGGGTCACATTAATAAATATTTCGAGAGATATATTGCATAGTATCATGTCTCACCTCTCATTATACTTGAGGAGGTGAGATACAGTAGAAAAGGCATTCATGTGAATAAGTATTGAAGATAAAGAGAAAGTAGTAGGAATAAAGAAGGAAAGAGAAAAGATGGGGAAGATAAGGTGGGGGAAGGTCAGGAAAGAAGGGACATAGGGGAATAGTTTATGGATTTAGGCTTCAGACATCACTCTTTGAGGAAGTATCTCCCATGGGGCCCATGTGGTGGTGTGTAGGTCTATGGTTCCCTATTTATACATACCGCCTCTTCCATCGTTTTAACCTGGGACATAATCTCAAGGACTTTACGGCCCCATCTCACAGGTATAAAGAGGTGTTTTATCAGGTTTAGGACTTTGGTCCATAGCTGCTGTAATTCTGGACAACTCCACCATGTGTGGACATCGTCTCCTCTATGGCCATATCTCCTCCAGCACCTATCCGAGGTACCCGGGGAAAATCTATGAATCCTGTTTTAGGGATCGAAAGCGGTTGACTTCAAAGTGTAGTTTGTGAAAATAATTATTTTAAAGCAGATGGTCAGGTAATGGATGGCCTTTAACCCTAAATTCCACTAATGCTATGTAAATTGTACTGCATCTCTGTTTCTGGTTACCTACACCTATATGTCATAAGTTATAATCAGTTATGGCTACTTGACATAATGTTAGGGTTACGCAGCTGCCTTTTCAACTACTTAGACTCCTCTTATAATTGTCTCTTCCATAGAGATAATCTTATTACTTTTTGTCTGAATTACTCTCTATAGAAAGATGTATAGCCTTTGAACTGGATCATTAAGCTAAACTCACTGTCACCTTTACTTAAATGGTTGTGTCTCAAGATGATACCAGTTTTCCATATTATTATTATAATTATCATTTATTTGTATAGCGCCGCCAAATTCCGTAGCGCTGGGTACAATGATAGGGGTATACAATGACAAAGATTTGTGATAAAATACAAAACATAACAAGACTAAACAAATCTAGCACAGGAGGAAGAGGGCCCTGCTCCGGAGAGCTCACAGTCTATAGGTTTAGGGTGCAGAGACATAAGGTTGGGGTAGCTTGTTACATCGGTTGTATTTGCAGCAGTGAGTCAGGAAGTTCATGTACATGTATTAGCTTGGTTCTGATGTGGGATGGAGGAGAGATGGTAAGCCTCTCTGAATAGGTGGGTTTTCAAGTATCGTCTGAAGCTATACAAGGTTGGAGACAGTCTGATGGAGAGGGGTAGAGAGTTCCAGAGGACAGGAGCAGCACGTGCGAAGTACTGGAGGCAGGAGTGGGATGTAGAGATAACAGGAGTGTAGAGACGTAGGTCAGAGGTTGATCGAAGAGGACGGGATGGGGAGTATTTCACGATGAGAGAGGAAATATAGTTGGGAGTTAGACTGTTGAGTGCTTTGTAGGTTAGGGCTAATACTTTAAATTGTATTCTGTAGTGTATGGGGAGACAGTTTAGAGACTGGCAGAGCGGAGCAGCTGATGTAGATCTTCGACTTAGGTGGATGAGTCTAGCAGAAGCATTCATAATACATATACAGCATAGACATATTAATTTACATATTTAAAGGAGTTTTTAGTTAGGAAGTCAGAAAAAACTGATCCTACGATATAATATCCTATATCTTACTTTAAAAAAATATATATATATATATATATGTGTATAAAATAAAATAAAGTTTAAGGCATATATATTCTTTGTTTGTTTCCACAATGCTTTTGGATATATGGTAGGATCTGTACATACTTATGATTATCCTTGTTAATAACTTAATGACCAGTAATATACCCTGAGATGATATCATCAAAACAACCTTACATTTATAAGTACCCAATGTGTGGGCTCTACTTATGGAATATATTCTATTTAGCTTGATTTATCACATACTAATACCAAGAGAATATATGGTTGTTTTGTTCTTTGCTTGCATTGAGTGTTGAGTGGATGTGAGTTATTTTAGCTCTAGTGTCTTAATTATATGTATATGTTATGACCTCCTAGGCCTTGCTGCGTTGTCTGCGGCCGAGATGACGTAGTGTGGAAACCTTAACCTTTTTCATATAACCTCTATATGTGGATGAGGTAGGCCTGCTGTAGGACACTTGAACTTAGATATATATATATAAAAAATAGAAAGGAATATCCAGGCTGCAAAGTTTAAAACAAAGTCTTTATTAGATTCCACTTTGGATAAAAAAAGGAACAGGGGGATCCAGCATATCAGTGTGGCCAAAAAGCTCAGCTAACATGTTTCGGTGAAAACCGTAATCATTATATATACATTTTTAGGCACCGCTTCATCTTTATTTAAATAAATGAAAGCAGTTGCCCCTTTGAATATATCTGTCCCACCTACAGAGATACCTATACTCACTAGCATCTATTCGAATTGGGGTCCCTAATCTATGATTTACATATATAATCTCTATGCAGGCCCCAACGTGGGACTGAATCGATGTGGGATGGCAAAATTTCTATAGCATTCCAGTACATAAATCTTGCATATACTCCATACTCAGTTCCTTACTGATACCATACATTTGTCCCTTCATTAAAACTATATTGAGAAACCTAATGTGTCTGAGGGAGTACCCAGATTACAGCTGCCAAGTACATGTATGTGTGCGTATATATGTATGTGTGGGTATATATATATATGTGTATGTATTCTATATAGGTTATTATATTTTTGTTTACTTGCCGTTATTTATATCATTACGGCCCACACGCTTCAAACAAATTACCTAAGCGTGGCTTACTCCAATTTTAGTGATCCTCACCAATAATATCCCATATTTACTATAATTATATTTACCTAGTTTATAGTTGCCATGTTTTTTTAAATATGAGCTCTTTATTATCTATTCTATTAACCCTCTCATTGCTTATAATCACAATTAGATTCTCCGCCCCCTCCCCCTTCCCACCCCAACTACGAGCAGCTCTTGCCTGCTGATTTCCTCCTAACTTTCAACAAACAGTTACTTACTACATGATACCATATCGAAAAATGAGGTTTCATTTATATGTACATTATCTTCCTATTGACGTCTGGCTGTCGTCTTTTACTCACTATGCAGTTTGTACCATTCTGGTAGTCAAGACTTATTTCATTGTCTGATTAATTTACTGTTTCTGCCTGTCAATATTGTATACTCTTACTGTTTATGAGTTCTTCTGTTATTGTACAAAACCTCAATAAAAATTATTATTAAAAAAAAAAATGTAGTTTGTGTGGGTTCTTGTAGTGTAAAATAAGCTCAGGGCCTGAGGCCCAAGTACCCCTGATATGCATGTCTTGTATGGTTGTGATGGAGAGAGCAGACCAGCCAGAGAAGCATGAGTCTGGTAGGCCCCTAAGAAGACCCTGTATACCATGTATAGGGGATGAATGAGGGGCCACCTGAGGGGAGTAGTGCAATTTATTCCATATAGAGAGGCAGTGTTTTATCACTGAATTAGGTGGAGAGGGAAGAAGTCTGCAGTGTTGTGGGGTCCATATCAGGTCTGACAATAGGATACCGTGGGGCAAGGAAGCTTGTTCAAAATCATACCAGTGGAGAAGTTCCCTTCTGTTACCCAATCCTGCTATATGCATAAGCATGGCAGCCTCGTAGTATGTTCAGAGGTTGGGGAGGCCCAGTCCTCCTCTATCTATTGGTGCCTGCAATATTTTGCTTGCTATACATGGGCATTAGTTTGACCAAACGTATCTGTTTAATATTGATTGGAAGTTATCTAAGTATGTGTTGGGGAGTTGCAGCGGAAGGGATCTATATAGGTAAGTGAGTTTCGGGAGAAGCATCATTTTGAATGTGGATATTCTTCCCATCCCGGAAATTTCTTTGTATCTAGGAAGTGTTAGTGTCTGTTTGAGATTCTGAAGGAGATGATCATAATTAGTTGTTACTACATTTTTAAAGTCGTGTGAAAGGAAGACACCTAGGTGTCTGATTTTTTTTAAATTCCATTTAAACTTGTATTGACTCTGTAGGGTACATAGCTGGGTCACAAGGATATGTAATGGATAGGCCTCTGTCTTAGTGACATTGAGTTTGTAAAAGGACAATTCCCTAAAGCGGTCAAAGAGGTCGAGGAGGTAAGGGAGAGATTGCTCTGGGCCATCAGGAAGACAGTCAAATCATCTTCAAATAGGCTGAGCTTCTGGTATGTCCCATGGACATATATTCCCTTGTTATCCTTTTTTGCCCTGATGGCGGCAGCTAACGGCTCGATAGCGAGCACGAAGAGGAGGGGGGACAGAGGGCAACCCTGTCGGGTTCCATTCCTAAGGCCAAAAGGGTGGGAACAGAATCCCAGACCTCTAACTCTGGCGGTCGGACCGGAGTAGAGAGCTCCCACTGCTCTGCGATAGCCTTCTGGAAGGCCCACTGCCCTCAGGACTGCCATGACGTAGTCCCACCTCACCCTGTCAAACGCCTTTTCAGCATCAAGGGGTCTTTCAGAGCCATTGGCCTCTGCAAATACGTTTAATACATTTAATAAGTTTAATAATCAGTGCCCTGACGATTTATCACAAAGCCTACCTGGTCTCTATGAACTATACCCGGGAGAAGCTGACCCAATCTAGTGGCCAAAAATCTTTATATCTAGGTTGATGAATGATATAGGCTGTTAACTTTGGCACAATGACGGATCTTTACCCTCTTTTGGTATAGTCAATATGGAGGCTTCCAGGAATTCTCGAGGTAGGAAGCTGCTTTCAAAGGTTTCAGCAAACAAGCGCTGCAGGTATGGAATGAGGACATTATCATAAGTTTTGTAAAATAGGGGGGTATACCCATCTGGTCCAGGGGCCTTGTGTAGTTTAAGCAACTTAATGGCTTCTTTAATTTCACAGTGAGTTATGGGGCTCACAAGGTGGTCTTGCTTATCTGCAACTAAGCTATGGAGGTTTAGGGACGAGAGGAAGGCTGTGACGGAGTGCAAGTCCGCTCTAGGGATATGTGGGCAGGTATCCAGATTGTACAGGTCTCTATAGTAGGCCATAAAAGCCTCTCCTATATCTCTAGGGGCATGGAGGGTTTTGCCAAGATGTGATATCTTTTGAATTTGTGTAGTTTTGGTTCTAGCCCTAAGTTTAATAGCCAGCAATCTATCTGCCCTGTTTCCCTAAATTTGAGTAGAGATTCCTGCATACGGGCCATCTCCTTGATCGTAATCTCAGCTCGAATCTGTCCAATACGACCAGCCAAAGTAGGGTCAGGGTTTAAATTATTCTGTAATTCTAGGGGCCTAAGCTCTCCAAAAAGTTGCGCTAAGGTGGCACCCCTGTCCCGCCTCGACTGCACCGCTCTTTTTCAGAATGTACCTCTAAGGAAAGCCTTCATAGTCACCCATAAGTTAGTGTCCATTGTTTGTTTGGTGTCATTCCATTTGAAAAAGTCCCGTAAGTCAGACGCTGTCTGTTGAGTCCAAGGGTTTTTAATCAGGTAGTCAGTCAGTCTCCACGAACGCAAGTTACTATCAGGGAGGAATGGGTTTATGCTGAAAATCAGCATGTCATGATCAGACCATGGGCACACTACGATTCTCGCAGAGCGAACTTTGTCTAGGGTCCATGAGTCTGTAAAGACGTAGTCAATATGGGAGTAAGAGTGGTGTGCCTTGGAGTAGAAGGTGTAGTCCCTCTCCATCATGTGTAGACATCGTCAGATGTCAAAATAGTTATGTCTCATTATAAGGTTACAGAATCTCTTATATAGAAGGCATGCCCCTCTGTCAAGGTCTGGGCCTTTACCTGTCCACCTGTCTAGTAAGGGATCCCAGGCTGCATTAAAATCTCTGCCTAGGAGCATAGTACCCATCTTAAGCTGGTCCACTCTCTCCAGTAACTGCCTCAAAAATGGGATCTGATGTGTATTAGGAAAAAATCATCTAAGTAGCAGACGAGTATCAGGTATCTACCTTCCGGATCTCTGTCTATGTTGATGGGGGTATACTTGATGTCCTGTCTTATAAGTATGGCAACACCTCTTTTTTTATTTGTATAGGAGGCTGTCTCACAGATCGGGTATAGGGTGGATCTGAGTTTATGTGGGGACGGGTCAGTCCAGTGTGTCTCTTGTATGTATGCAATCGTCAATTTTTTTTTTCAAGTACCTTACCAGTAGGCTCCATTTTGTGGGGGTATTAAGTCCTTTTGTGTTTAGGGTGGTTATTGTTAATTCGCCATGGGTCACCTTCAGAGGGGTTTCGGTGGATGTCTTTTCTTTTAACCTATTGGGGTGCTGGGGGAAGAGGAGAGGTAAAGAAGAAGCAGAAGGAGAGAGAAAGAGGTAGGAGAGAAAGAAAAACATATCTGTATCGTACATTCATTGTTACAAATTGAAGAATCACTAGTGCGTAATAGCACTGTTCAGGGTGGCTCTAGGAGTGCTAACTTTAGAGTCCTAGAACTACTCTTATATAAGCATTTATTTAAGCGCTTATAAATTGGGGGGGAGGGTGATGAGGTTTGGGATTTGGATTTTGGAGGGGCCCACATCTATGGGAGGGCCTTCATAACCTTTATGTATCATCTTTAGCTAACCTGCATAGGCCTCCAGGGAGGTCATTACTGTAGGGTAAAAGTGAGCCATTATCTAGGGGATGGGATATTAAGTCAGTTTAGCTAAGGTATTAAGGAGGAGTAAGCAGGATGCTTATATTAGATATCCTATTCGCCATACCTCCAGGGTTTAAACAGATAGCCGACATTGGTTTAACACTAGGGAAGTTCTTAACTTAGGATGAGGTGGTGGCTCCGGACCCGCAGGATATAAACCTGTCGGGGAAGGCAAACAAAAATAGTGCAGGTATTAACAGTTAACTTCACAATATATATAAGAACACAAAAACATAAGACTCTCATGACCAACTAGATGTTCTTTGCAAAGTCATGAGTAACTGGTCCGACTGTAAAGCCTCTGAACTGCTGTTCTCTATAACTGTATAAGGGCAAATCAAAACACAGCATTCATAGCTCAGAGTCCCGAGGCTTCCCCAGGGTTTAGGGGAGCATGCTTTAAAGGATACTTTGGACCCACAGAGGCCTCTACTTCTAGTCCTGGCTGGTATCTTGTTGGGTCTCCTGGCTCAAAAGAGGGAGCTGGAATATGGAGAGTTCATCATCATGAAGGGTTGCAGTGGCTAGTAGGATGCTTTCTAGCTGTCATAGTAGATCTGTGCGGAGGAGGTTGCCACTCAGGAGCTCCATCTCTCAGTGCGAGCATCCGCGAGGAGGGTGTTTCTCGGTCCTCTCGGCCCTCTGGGAGAAGACCCCATTTTTGCAGGAGAAGTAGTGCCTCTTCTGGCGTCGAGATCGTGTACAAGTAGCTGTCTTTTGTTATAAGGAGTCTTACGGGAAACCCCATCGGCATCTTATGCCCTTGGCTCTCAAAATTTTGGTGTAATCTGCATAAGCCCTTCTCAGATAGAGCGTGTGTGCTGATAGGTCTGGGAAGATCTGTTTTTGTTCGAATTTCTCTGGGAGGGTTTTGGATCTCATATCAACATTGATGATCTGGTTTTAAACGTGAAATAATGGAGCCTGGTTACCACATCTCTGGGTTTATCTGTTGAAAGGGAGCCCAGGCGTGTCACTTTGTAGGCTCTGTCAATCAGGATATCCGAGTCCTTTGCCTCTGGGACTAGTTCTTTAAAGAGTTCCTTCACATAACTATCCATGTCTTGGGGAGAGACTGTTTCAGGAATCCCCCTGATTCTCAAGTTGTTTCTCCTGGATCTATCCTCGAGATCTGCAAGCTTAGCCTCCAGAGAGGAGATTTGGGTAGCCAAGTTCTCAGAATAGGAGAGAAGGATGGTATGGTCTATTAATAAATCTTCCTGTTTCCTTTCCAGGGCATCCGTACGTTCTCCTATTGAGGCTATATCCCTCTTAAGGTCTGCATGGGATCTGTCAAATTTCTTTAACAACGAATCACGGTGCCCCGCTAGCAAGTTTTTAATGGTGTCAATTAAGGAATCAGAGTCCCCCTCAGACTGTCTGCTATTATTGTTACTAGTAGTACCTAGTGCAGGTCCCAGGAGGGTCTCGTATGGGATGTTAGAGTCAGACATATCTTCATCTGAGGGGTCTGGTGGCGCCGAAGCAGCCGGGTGAAAGTGATCTAAGACAGTCTTTTTTTGAGAGTTCTGCACCCTGGATTTCCTCCTCTGGTTCTGAGACATGGTGTAGTAACTCTGCTCGGTTAATACTCTGGGTGTTAGGATCCTGAAGTATTTTGATTGTGGGGCCGTTATGCCCTTAGCAGCTGAGATGACCTTAGCAACTGTGTTAACTGTGATAGCAGCTAGCAGAAAGGTTAGCTGTGCATTAGAAGTGAGTTATTAGGCCTCAATGTGGTAATGCAGTATATGTGGGTCCCTCCATCCAAACCCTCTTATTTTAGGCTGACATAGTGCAAATTCAGGGTCTGTGTCCTAGGCCCACTCTCCCAGGGGCATGTCTCCTATCAACAAAGCTGGGTAGGGGTCTAGGGATATGACCCACCTGCACGGACAGGTGGGAAATGGGGTAGAGCGGGCTAGGAGTTCAGTGTATAAGCTTCAGTTGCTGATGGGTGTCAGAGTACTATTCATATGGCAATTAGTGCAGACTATTGCTTATAGAATATGAACTCTCAGTGATATGAGTTATATTGCTTACAGGGCAACTTTTCCCAGTGGGTTGAGTGGTAGATTAATTTTTTGGCCACAAATATGTAGTCTCTCTCCTTAGAAATCCGACTGTTCAATATTTATTCTGGGTTCAACACTCACTAGTCTTTTAAGGGCCTCTAGTAGTAAATCAACTTGTGGAAAAGGGCAAGATATATGTGGGATTCAGGCAGGGTATAGTGACCCAGGGGAGGGTGTCGAGTGAGAGTTAGATAGATCTGACTCTTTTCCCTTAGTTTATGCCGCTGTTAGTGGGCCTCCCTGTGGATATCTTGTGAAACCTCCCTATAATCTAAGGGGCTGCATTAGGAGAGTATACTCTTAATGGGAAGGTAAGGGTACAGTAGGGCTCTACCTTCAATAGCTAGATGTTTGTCTCTTGTCTTCACTGCAGGGCTCCTGTCACATAACCTGATCAGTAAAGTTGGGCCTGTAGTACTATGCCAGTGGTGACTGGCTTATTAGGCCCGTATTAGCCCCGTTATTGTCTCATCTTCTTTGCTGCAGTGCCCGCTGTTGTACTTCTGTTCCTGGTATAGTGCTGAGAGCTAGGTATAGTGCCTTGCTTTCAGGGTCTTACCAGTGCTTACTTCTGCCCTAGGATTAGAGATGGGGCCAAGATGGCACCCGCTCGCGCCACTCAGCTTGCGCTGATGTCTTACGGCTTTTCCTTCTTCACTCGAGTAGTGGCTGTAGATAGCTGCAGGGGATAGCTGCTGGGGGACCAGTGGAAGGCTAAGGTCTGTCTCAGTGGGAGGCTAGGCTCTCTTAACCCTTTGTGGGATCGATGTCCGTAAGTGTACTTGTGAAGGGGGACTTCCTCCTGCTCCGGTCCAAGAACTTGCTCACACTACAGCTGTAGTTACTCCAGAGCAGAGCTCCGACCCTCTATGGAGTTGTTAGGAAGCACTAGCTATGTCCGTTCTGCTGTGTGCTGCTGCGCCTGTCCTGTGGAGGTTAGATCTGTGACTGAGTCCGGCAGTCAGTTGAAGTCGGCAATGTTCGGCTCCAATGTTTAAACCACTGATGTGTTATATTAAGAATATCCCCTTATGAGTGTGTATCAGATAGGGTTATAATACCAAACTTTCCACTAGCTTAGGAAGAGAATTTAGTCTCTTTTTGCTTTTTTCCTTGCGGAGCTTTCTTCCCGTGCTGCCACTTAGCTTGGCGGTTAACTCTTCCCCCTTGTCTGATCATTTTAAATATATTTTCAGCTTGTCAAGTAACTTAGAGTTAGTGTCATATCAAATACAATTCCCTGTTTTATCAATTAAAACAAAATCCTTTTATTAAGCTTTTTTAATTATATGTATTTTTGGTGCACAAAAGTATAAAGAAATTATAGTTAAATGCTATGAAAATCCCATTCAGAAAGACCAACAGTAAACTCAATTTTAAGGTTACTTCTTGTTGGGCTCAGGAGGCTGTTGTTATTATTCAACCTTACCTTAAACTGGTATTTGTAAAATCTGATCAGTATGTGTTCCATTAATACTGGATTTCTAAAAAAAAAATGTTTCTTTAGATGATTATAAAACCCTTTTCATTAATTAATAATTATGTGAATTCTCTATGGACAGTGTACAGATGCCTAGGGGTTCAGCAGTTTGTTAAGTGGATGAGAGACCAACAAGAAGACAGGTTAACATCCATTTGACATCCCATTCAAATTGTATAAAACGTCTGTGAGAGTAATAGATAGAGATATGTAAACATTGGGTAACAATTAATTTGGGCTAGATGTATGATCCAACCCACTTAAAAAGAAGCCATGAAGTTGTGAGTGTAAAAGCTTACGTTTAAAAGCAATTAGGAACCACTATTCAATCTTGCATGCACCTGTAACCAGCTTTACCTGGAGTAATATATGTCCTCCAGAGCACTGCTTCTTAACCTGTCTGCAACCTCAGAGGTTACAAATTAAAATCACCCCAAACTGATCGAACAGGGATGATTGACAACCCCTACTCTTGCACGATTGGTTGAGTGAGAGCAGGGAAGTGAGACTGTACAAGAGAGTTATTGTGGAATCTTAACTTCTGAGCATAGGTGGACAGGTTTGCTGCCTGTGAACCTTCTCCATTTACAACTTTTTAAATTCAACCAGTAATCCAAAACACCACTTTTCTTCTTATAATTTCAAATGTATTAAAACTTACAGACACAATACATGACAAGTTTTTTTAAATGGGGACCTAAATGTAAATGCAACAATGTTTATGTTGGATGAGAAAGCAGAAAAAACTACAGATACATTATGGCTGAACACATTCTTTGTTTAAAGACTGACATTTCAAAAGCTTGCGAGGGAACAAATTTTATATGTTTCCTTATTTATTAAAATAAAAACAAATTGCCAGTTATGTGATTTTGAAGAAGAATTTTCCTACGGCTAGATTACGAGTTGTGCGTTAAGGTAAAAAAGCAGCGTTAAGCATTAAAATAAATCTAAATAAAATTACTATATTTAACTACATTTTTCCTATTTAAAACTAAATACTTACCTATAAAATAAACCATAAGCTAGCTACAATACAACTAATAGTTACATTGTAGATAGCTTAGGGTTTATTTTTATTTTACAAGCAAGTTTGTATTTATTTTAACTAGGTACAATAGTTACTAAATAGTTATTAACTATTTAATAACTACCTAGCTAAAATAAGTACAAATTTACCTGTAAAATAAAACCTAACCTAAGTTACAATAACACCTAACACTACACTATAATTAAATAAATTTACTAAATGAAATACAATTACCTAAATTAGATTAAATTAGCTAAAGTACAAAAAAAAACAAAACACTAAATTACAGAAAATAATAAACAAATTACAGATATTTAAAATAATTACGCCTAATCTAATAGCCCTATCAAAATAAAAAAAGCCCCCCCCCCCAAAATATCAAAATATCAGCAAATAATATTGAGCTCGCATTCTATTGGCTGTTCCAAACAGCCAATATAATGCAAGCTCAATCTTATTGGCTGATTGGATCAGCCAATAGGATTTGTTCTACCTAAATTCCGATTGGCTGATATAATTCTATCAGCCAATCGGAATCTAAGGGACGCCATCTTGGATGACGTCACTTAAAGGAACCTTCATTCGTTGGGTAGTCATCGAGTGAAGTGGATGCTCCGCGTCGGATGTCTTGAAGATGGAACCGCTCTGCGTCGGATGGATGAAGATAGAAGATGCCGTCTGAATGAAGACTTCTGCCTGTCTGGAGGACCACTTCGCCTGGCTTGGATGAAAACTTCTCCCGGCTTCATTGAGGACTTTGGCTCGGTTGGATGAAGACTCCTCCCGCTTCCTTGAGGATGGAAGTCCGGTCTTCAGAACTGTAAGTCGATCTTCAGGGGGTTAGTGTTAGGTTTTTTTAAGGGTGTATTGGTGGGTTTTATTTTTAGGTTAGGGATTTGGGCTGCAAAAGAGCTAACTGCCCTTTTAAGGGCAATGCCCATCCAAATGCCTTTTTCAGGGCAATGGGGAGCTTAGGTTTTTTTAGATAGTATTTTATTTGGGGGGTTGGTTTTGTGGGTGGTGGGTTTTAATGTTGGGGGGGTTGTTTGTATTTTTTTTTACAGGTAAAAGAGCTGATTACTTTTGGGCAATGCCCCACAAAAGGCCCTTTTATGGGCTATTGGTAGGGATTTTTTTTTATTTTGTTTTTTTGTTGTTGTTATTTTGATAGGGCTATTAGATTAGGTGTAATTAGTTTAAATGTCTGTAATTTGTTTATTATTTTCTGTAATTTAGTGTTTGTTTGTTTTTTTGTACTTTAGCTAATTTAATTTAGGTAATTGTATTTAATTTAGTACATTTATTTAATTATAGTGTAGTGTTAGGTGTTATTGTAACTTAGGTTAGGTTTTATTTTACAGGTACTTTTGTATTTATTTTAGCTAGGTAGTTATTAAATAGTTAATAACTATTTAATAACTATTGTACCTAGTTAAAATAAATACATACTTGCCTGTAAAATAAAAATAAACCATAAGCTAGCTACAATGTAACTATTAGTTATATTGTAGCTAGCTTAGGGTTTATTTTATAGGTAAGTATTTAGTTTTAAATTGGAATAATGTAGTTAATTATAGTAATTTTATTTAGATTTTTTTAATTCTATTTCAATTAGGGGGTGTTAGGGTTATACTTAGGTTTAGGGGTTAAAACATTTAGTATAGTGGTGGCGACATTGGGGGTGGCAGATTAGGGGTTAATAAATATAATGTAGGTGTCTGCGATGTTGGGGGCAGCAGATTAGGGGTTCATAAGTATAATGTAGGTGGCGGCGGTGTCAATCAATGGGGCTGCTTTAAGGAGTTTTACGCTGCTTTTTTGCAGGTGTTAGACTTTTTCTCACCCGGCTCTCCCCGTTGATTCCTATGGGGAAATCGTGCATGAGCACGTACGACCAGCTCACCGCTGACTTAAGAGGCGCTGGTATTGGAGTGCAGTAGTGAGCAAAATTATGCTCAACGCTCACTTCTTGTTTTTTTTTTTATTTTCAAAACAGCTTTATTAAACAGAATAAAAATCCAATTACAAATTGGAAGTAGTAATAACAGAAAAAAGGAAAAAGAACTGTTACATCACAGGTTCCAAATGTATGCTATGACAAGATGCTGTTGTATTTTACAAATATATGCAGCACAGAAAAGACAAACAGAAAAGGAACAAAGAAAAAAGAACAAAAAAAGAGAAAACATAAAAAACAAAAAGTCTATATAGGTTAATCAGTCTTAAAGAATTCCTCACCACTCTTTTATGTAAGCATCCGTGAGAAGGGAAGTAACAAGGAGATTTAAGTCGCTTAGTTGTAGGTGAAAACACTGCTAATAGGGCGCCATAAGATATCACTAGGTCTGGGATGTGCTATTTGGTCGTGTCAGTATGTAAGTCTCCCAAGCAACCTTCATTTGGGTATAAATATCTATTCTGTTATTTTTCATGAAGGCATACTCTTCTAAGTCTAAATAGTGGTGCAACTGATGCTGCCATTGAACTAACGTAGGGACTTCCCTGTTCTTCCACCCCCTTGCCACTAGGATTTTAAAACTATTGCTTGCTACATATAGTAGCTTCTGTTTGTAACCACAGATTTTGCCACGGGTGATATTAAATAGCCAAATTATTGGGTCCGCTGGTACCTCTACCTCTAACATGAGTGAGGTCTCTCTTGCTATGTTTTCCCACATGTGTTGCAGTGGTGGACATGTCCACCATATATGAGCCATGTTTCCTGGTGTGCCCCCACACCTCCAACATTTCTCATTACTGGAAGGGAATATTTTATGAATTCGTGAGGGCGTGAGGTACCACCTCTGTATTATCTTCAAGTTTAATTCTACTATCCTGCTGGATGTGGAGGTCTTCGTTATTGAAGCGAACATACGTGTTCTATCTATGTGTGAAAATTCAATGTTAAGTTCCCTTTCCCAGCTGTCCAGGTATTGTGGAGTGGTCGATGTCAGTTGTAATATAGAGTAGGTATGTGAAAGAGTCCTCCTAGTCGGAGAGGATGATTTGCATAGATTTTCAAATGGGGTTGGGGGCCGTAATAGGTTCCTTCTGTCTTTGTGTTTAAAGATGTAGGAGTGGCACTGTCTTAATAAAAAACAGTTTTGGAAGATAATAAGTCCGTCGTCTGTCAGTTCTCTGGTGGACTTTAGATTCTGCTCGCACCCTAGGTGAAACATCATTACAGCTCTTCGATTATTTATGAGTTGGGGATCCCTTAGTATACTAGCTCCTGGAGTAAAATCTACATTGTCAGTGAGAGGAGTCAGAGGCGAAAACCTCGAGGAGACATGTGGGTATTCTATGATAATTCTATCCCAAATCTTAAACGTTTCCAAAATTATGGCGTTCTGGGTTATGCCGGGTGAAAGCAATGCTCGCCTCTGCCAACAGAGAGTTCCCAAGTGTTGCTGTCCTGAGATAACATGTTCTAAGCTAACCCAAGCTTTGGCGTCAAAATTCGTAAACCAATCTATGATTCTTTGCATAAATATTGCCTGTCTGTATTTTTTGAGATTGGGTACCCCCAATCCCCCATTTTTAATATGTAAGTGCATAAGCTTTTTGTTAATTCTGGCCTTACGTTTATCCCAAATGTAATCATAAATAGTGTTTTGTAGGTTCACTAGGTAGTTGGGGGGGAGTGGAATGGGTAGGGTCTGAAATAAGTACAATAATCGTGGTAAGATGTTCATTTTTATCGTGTTTATTCTTCCTAGCCATGAGATGTTATGAGACCTCCACGAGGACATATCATTGATGATAGACCTCTGTATTGTTTTATAATTGAGAGAGAACATTTCCGGTATGGATGGGGCTAGCATGATTCCTAGGTATTTCAAACCTGACTTTTGTAATTTGAAAGGGCAAATCTCCTGTATACGTGTTGTGAGGTGGGCATTACTCTGTAAGATTAACATTTCAGATTTGTTCTTATTGATTACGAAATTGGATACTAGATGGAAGTGATCTAGTTCCCTAAGTAACTGTTGGATCGAATCAAGAGGGTTAGTCAGAAAAAAAAGAATATCGTCAGCATAAAGCAGGGTCTTATGCTCCGTATCTCCTATTTGAATGCCTGAAATGTCTGGGTTGTGTCGAACCTTTGATGCCAGAGTTTCTACCACACAGGCGAACAGCAGGGGCGACAGAGGGCACCCCTGCCTGGTTCCATTAGAGATATGAAAGGGCTCTGATAGGATCCCATTCACTCTCACCCTTGCCAACGGGGCTGCATAAAGAGCGAAGATCTTGGATATAAAGGACTTATCTATACCAAATTTTTGTAGTGTGAGAAGTAAAAAGGTCCAACCGACGCGGTCAAAAGCCTTTTCCGCGTCGGTTGAGACCACCACTGCTGGCGTCTTATGGGATTGTAGGTAGCTAATTAGATGAAAAGCCCTCACAGTGTTATCCTTTGCTTCACGTGAATGAATGAAACCCACTTGATCGTTAGAAATTATGTGTGGCAGAATTAACTTAAGTCTGTTTGCGAGGACCTTTGCGTAGATTTTTACATCCACGTTAAGCAATGATATAGGTCTAAAGTTTTCAGCCCTATCTGGGTTTTTGCCCTGTTTTGGTAGAACAGTAATATGGGCCTCTAGCCCCATCGGGGCAAAGGGAGATTCCTCTGAAATGTTGTTAAAGAGTGAAAGCAGATGGGGTATTAGAATGTCCTTAAATCTTTTAAAATATTGTGCAGTGAACCCATCCGGGCCTGGAGCTTTGTGTGCTGGCAGCTGTGTTATTATATTTTTAACTTCCTCATGGGTGATCTGTGCCATGAGGGATTGATTTTGTTCTTGGGTTAACTGCGGGAGAGGAATATCTTTCAAGTATTCATGTATGTCTTTATCTCTATCCAGATGTGTAGCCTCTGTATTATGAAGGTTGTAAAGTTGTTCGTAATATAGCCGGAAGGTTTCTGCTATCTGATTTGAGGTGTGTAACCTTCTATTCTGTTTGTCGTGAATTGATAAAATATAATTTCTATTTATCCTCCTCTTTAGTTTTCTAGCTAGGATCGGGCCACTCTTGTTATCCCCCTCATAATATTTTTGACTGAGCTTGAATGCCCGAAGCTTGCATTCCTTGCCCATCAAGGTGTTTACTTGTGTTCTACACTCAGCAATTTTCAAATTGATATCGGCCTGATTGGGATGGGTAACCCGTAGGCCCTCAAGGTGAGCCAATGTGTGAAGTGTATCGTTTAACAATCTATTGGCTTGCTTGGTGTGATGGGTATAGATACTAATTAACTCCCCCCTGAGGACCGCCTTGTGGGCATCCCAGAGTGTTCTACCATCCACTGCTGGGCGTGTTGCTTCATTAATGGAGAAATATTCCGTGATGACCTTTTCTATGCGTAGGAGGTTTATAGGATCATCCAGGATACTATCCTCCAATCTCCAGACATGTTGATGTCTGGGGACGTGAGGCCAGCTAAACTCGCATCGGACCATAGAATGGTCAGACCAGGAATTAGGGAGGATCCTTAGGCGTGTAACTCTAGCCAAACTAGTAACATCTACCATAAAATGGTCTATACGGGAGTGTCTGTTGTGAGGGTTAGAATAGAATGTGTACTCCTTGCTATCGGGGTACAGAATTCTCCACGAATCATGCAAAGTTAGATCTTTTAAATGTGACTTGACGGAGTTAATTACTTTGTGCGGTACCGAGGAGGTTTGATTAGAATTGTCTAATACCGGGTTCATTGTTAGATTAAAATCCCCTCCCATTACTATTGCTCCCTTTGAGACCTCCAGCACCAGATTAGTGAGATGTTTGAAGAAGATATCTTGCTTTGTGTTTGGGGAATATATATTTATAAGTGTAACTATCGAGTTATATAATTTCCCTATCAGTATCAAAAATCTCCCGTTTTTATCTGTGTGTTTCGTCATTAAAGTAAATGGGATCTTCTTACTGATAAGTATGCCAACCCCATTAGTCTTGGAGGTGTTGGAGGCGTAATAAGATGGGCCGAATTTACAAGAGAACGTCTTAGGCTCCCTACCCCTAATGAAGTGAGTTTCTTGTACAAAAACCACATCCCCCTTTTTCTGTTTAAAGTCCCTAACAGCTATGTTTCGTTTATATTGATTATTAAGTCCCTTCGTGTTGGCAGTGATGAAATTCAAGTTACTTGTCTTGTGTGCCATAGTGTTCTTGGAATGTAGCTAGTGAAAGCCTGGTGTGGAAAAACCTATTACCTGTAAGTCGGTACTGACAAAACCCCCCATCGTCCTGTCTTAGATGAAGAGTCGTCTGTGTGTGGAGTTGATAAGCTTGGGGAATAAACATCAACAGGTCCCATAAAGTAGTTTGGATGCATTCACATACTGATATTAACCTATAACTGTTAAATAAAGAAAACATAGAACGGTGAGTACCAAGAAAATAAAAACAAAAAAACAGTACATAACATAGAGCCCCTTGGCTAACTCCGCCAAATAAGGTATACATTGTATTGAGGGGTTTGCTCGATACCTAATCCTTTGCTATAGATAAAACTGATTGATTTCGGCAAAACTGAGAGAGAAGAAGAAAAAGAAGAAACAGTTTCAACATATCAATAAACAGTTATTATTACTCAAGCTAAAACAGTTTAACCATCACTTATCCTAAACTGGACAAACCAATATAACTACTACCTTCACCACCTTTTCGGCTCTCCTAGGGAGAGACCACCTTATCTAATCATCATTATGGAGAATGTAACCTGGTAGACTTGTCTCCAAGTATGAAACTGAGACATTGTCCATAGGAGGCAATTTTCATTTGGCCCCTGAACCCCTGTATGGGTCCCAAGCCTCAAGAAGTATCGTCACTGTTACTAGACTGTCTCTCCATAAGTTGTGTGAGTAATGAAGGGAGATCAAGTAATATCTTTGTCACCACTTGCGTCCCGGGAGGCAGCTTCCTTATGCTTCTTTCTTTTAGGAGACACTTTCATCCAGTTCTGAGAGGAACTCCTGGCATGCTGTAGTTGTTTTGAGGACTCCGGGCCCGTTACTCTGACATCTGAGGGGTGAGGACGTTGGAAGGATAGATTGAGTAAGTCAGATAATGCTGGTAAGTCCTGATCATTCCGGTAAGTTACCGTCTGACCCTCATGTGTCACAATCAGGCCAAACGGAAATCCCCACCTATACCTGATGCGTCTGTCTTGTAAAACCTTAGTGATAAACCGGACTTCCTTCCTCTTTTGAATTGTAGATGGACTTAGGTCCAAAAAGATCTGTAAGGTATGGTCTTGATATTGGATATTAGTTGTCATACGTGCTGCCTGCCATATTCGTTCTTTATCAGCGTATCGTAAGAATCTTAATATTATGTCCCTAGGGGGCGCATTCGGTGGAGGGAGGGGTCTCAGGGCCCTGTGGGCTCTATCCAATTCCATGTCTGGGGATAGCTGATCTTTCAGTAGAAATTTAAATAGGCCCTGTAGATAATTTGCAACATCCGGTTGTAGAACTGCCTCAGGGACCCCTCTGATTCTCAAATTATTGCGACGCCCCCTATTGTCCAATTCCTCAACCTTATCCTGCAGAGTCTCTATCTGTGTATACTGAACGTTTGTTTGTGTAGTGATGTTATCTATTAATGAGCTCATTGTATCTTGTGATTCTTCTACACATTCCACCCTCTGTCCAATACAAGTGATGTCTTTCTTCATATTTGCTAGGTCTGATGTGATAATATCTTTGAGGGCATCAAAATCTGCCTTGGTCGGCAGGTTAGCAATGTCCGCTTTTATCTGGGATGCATAATCCATAGAGACATCACTTATGTGAGTGGGTAAAGTGGCAGAGTTGCTAGTTTGTGATGACAGACTGTCCGTGTCTGTGGGGGAAATAGCAGGGCTCTGGAAGAAACTGCTAACCGATGTAGGTAATGAGGCCTGAGATTTAGCGGCCCTCTCTCCCTTCTGTTTAGCTTTAGTAGTCATTATAAGACTAGATAGGCAGTCGCTTTGTTTAGGATATATATAAAGGTTATTTCTGTATTGCCCGTTGCATTAAAATTTTAGAATCCCATGGGAAGATCAGTGGGTATAGGGAGAATAAGGCAACAGATGTCTATCAGATGTCTTTCAATATTGTGTAGTTCGGGCCTAGTGACCCTATATTATATTGTTGAAATTACAGGCAGTGTCCCCGTGTTCCACCTCCGTGAAGATATAACATGCCCCAGCAACCGGCTATCTATGTGTTACACAGCCATACCTCTTAATTCTGTGGTGCAATTTGCTGTCGTCTCTTGGGCCATTCGGGAAGCAATGGCGTCAGGGGTTGCCGGGAGTAAAGGTGTTGTGCAATCACTGCAGTTTGTAAAAGGTGTCTCCCCGAAGGGTCCGGCTCGATATTGCATCCGCTAGCTCTTGTCGGTCTGTGTAGGATCCGACGATCAAGGTGGGCTGATTATGTGCCAACGCGGTGAAATAACAAGCGTGCGGGCCTCCGCCCCAGCAATGGAGCCGTCTGAGTGCGATACCCATAGTCTGTGTCCGGTAACTCACCCCATGTAAAACCGGGTGTCAGCAGGAGTTGGTGAGCCAGTAATTAGGTGATTAGTCTCAGTTTTGCCCTAACATCGGGCCAAGGAGTGGTATCTGAGCTCGGAGCTTCAGTGACCAGCCGCCATTTCCTTGCCTGGTCCGGCTCCGCCCCGTGACACATTTTTTCGCTCACTTCTTGTTTTTTAACGACGGGTTTGTAAAAACTTGTAATACCAGCGCTGCAGGAAAGTGAGCGGTGAGTGAAAACTGCTCGTTAGCACTGCATAGCCTCTAACGCAAAACTCGTAATCTAGCCGCTAGATTGGTGAAATGAGTAGTAGATCTCTAGATACAAAGCCTAAAAGTGTATGTTTCTGTTCACGCATGCACAGTAGAAAAATAATATATACTTATGGTGATCAGCTTATTTGATTTCTCTATAAATAATTTACCTCACTGATATTCTAGAAGGTTTTGGATTTGACTTATAGAGTTCTATTCCAAAATATTAGAAGGGTTATTCAGGAGGGGTTTCAGACTTTAATAAGCTATTTTGAAACTCAAACTCAATCCATTTCAATTCACAATGGAGATAACAGTTCTACAATTCATTAGGTATTTTTACCAAATTAGGTAAGTTTTAGTAGTACTCACAGTTAAATTCAATTTAATAGTTACTAAATTACTATGCAAGTTTTAAATAAAATATAATTATAGAGTAATTTATTTTGAGGTGTTATCTTTATCATATGTGTGAGTATGGGGTAATGTGTTCCCCAGCCAATTCCCCTATTTGTGACCAGTCATCCATAAAAAAGTAATGGCACCCTGGCTTTAAGCATTTTCTGCTTTGAAGTAGATGGATTCCCAAAACTAACATATCTAGCTCCAGCCTTAAGTCTTCTGCTACCAGTTATGCTTGAGTTGGGTTTATATCTGAGTCTCCCAGCTGATTTGACTGCCTCATTCCTGATTTTCTGTTTTTCAGATCTAGTAAAATATTGGACATGACATTCTTTGCCTGTTGAACAGATTATAATATATTAAATTATGCATCTTCCTTTACAATGTGTGGTCCTCTTGGGTCTTAATTTTAATATTCTGCAGGTTTTGCAATAGTAATAAAGAGATGTATTATTTATATCAGAAGCTGCTGCATGGTATAAAAGGAATTCACCTTACAAAAGGGAGCAGATACACAAGTGATCTCTTGGTATGTACGTTTTTCAAAGAATGCAGTGATATTTTACTTATATTTTTAATTAATTAATCAAATGAGTCTTCTTAATCTGATGTGTTAAAGGATGATATATAAATTATAACAAGTATCTCTATTAGTTGTTTTTGTACTGAATCTAAATTATTCTCATTTGTAGCTGAATGGTTAAAAGCCCTTTCAAAATTATAATGAACGAAAACAAAAAGAAGGGCCACTCCGTACTGAATTATGCTGGTGTCACTGCTATGGGGTCGATGCTAATTTGTTGTATGATAATTATTGAAAGGTTAACAGCTTCTAATGAGCACTTTTCAATGTTGGGGTGATCATGTATTATCAGATCGCCAATAAACAATCCTATACTTAAAATGTCACAGTTTTGTTCAAAGTGATCACGATCCAAAATCATGATAATTATGAACATATTTACCACCCATTCACTTATCGAATTCAACAGCCATTGAGATTTGACCCCTAACTGGCCTTTTTGGCTTTTATTCTGAGTATTCCAATACATTTTTGCATGAACGTTGGTTTTGTACATTGGCAAAAGATAATGAATTTAGCCATCAGCGCCATTTTAGTTGTATTTATTATTGGCCAAGCACAGCAAATGAGAACCACTAGAAATGTGAGAAAATAAAAATAAAGATTGTAACATCTACCTGTTTGGCAAGTACATTTTTACATTGCATGTATTTATTTAATATTTGCATTTTTATTATATTACGTTAGAGTACTTGTCCCATTAATGACAACATCAAGAATAAGATCTTAGTCTTTTGCATTCTGAGGTGCTGGTGTTCTAGATAAAGTGTATGTGTTTTTTAAATAACAAACCAAAAAATGCGTGTTTTAAAATACATATCTTTTCATATCTTCTGTAGGAATCTGGTCTCACTATTAAAAATCTTGTGAAGTTGTGAAATTCATGGTATTCCTTAAAAAATGATAATAAAAAATTCACATGTTAGAGTAGCCTGTTTTACTATATTTTTATTTTGTTTGTTTAAATGCCAGTATTCTGCACACTAAACCCCATTCTGTGCATTGAGAAGTAAAAATTTGGTGAGGTAAAAGTCGCTTCATAGTTTCAGTGGTGCAAATCTAGCATGATGATGGACAATGTGTGATCTATTTGACTCCCACTAATGTAGATTGCAGAAGCTGTGTTCTCTTTCTTATGTGAGATATTAATTTCCTGCACAGTTCTTGATTCTAGGCCAAAATCTTTCAAAATTTATTATAAACACATCTACACTATTATTTATATAAATAGCCCATCCAACACACTTGCCTCTAAATCCATAATGTCCTTGATCAAATGCTTTTAGTAGTCATTAACATATAAAGCTATGGTTTTGGAAATCAAAAGTTTAGTGTTGTAAATATTACTTTATGCTATCATTACACACTCTACAAAGGGATCAATCAAAACACCTCTAATCTAACATCTAAACTTGAGAATCATCTGTTGTATTCATCCTTTATTTTTGTTTCTAATATCAAAAACTCAACAGAAAATGTGTTTTACTCACAATATATGTTGAAAAGGTTTTCGAGTTTGAAGCCTTTTATCAGCAGATGTAATTTGATATTGTGATCACTCGAAATCCATGCTGACAATATCATGCAAAATTCCAAACTCATCTGAAATTATATCCAAGATTTGTGAACAACCCCTTGGTTTAGTAATCAACTTGACTCTGTCACACACATTTCACATATTTCATTTTTTTTTGGAATACATGACAAAATGGAGAGGAGAAAACACAGAGGCGCCAACATGGCCTAGTACCATCAAACAAAGGAAAAACAGTGTGATAGATGGAGGTACTCACATAGGGAAAGCACCCAATGGTGCTAGTAGGGCAGACTGGAACTAAGGCAGTGGTCCAGCTCCCTGTATACAGACCAGGCACCCGATCAGGAGGTTAAAAAATCCAAAAGCTCTGTTTTAAAAAATAATTGTTTTTATAATACACTTGCTATCTTTTGGATTTTTTAACCTTTTGTTTGGTGGAGCTGGGAGCGGATCCAGTTTGCAAGAGAGTGCAGTCTACTGGGCGGCTGAGAGGTCCCAGACCGTTTATACTGTACCTGGAGGTGCGCTACATATTGTAAGTGTTACCATTCATTACCACTCAGCCTGAATATACTGTACTAGGCTATGGTAGCTCTGCTTTCTCACTTCTAGGTACTAGTGATTTACCTGCCAACCTCCTGATCAAGTGCCTGGTCTGTATATAGGGAGCTGGACCACTGCTTTAGTTCCAGTCTGCTTTCCCTATGTAAGTACCTCTAGCTATCACACTATTTTTCCCTTGTTTGATGGTACTAGGCCATGTTGGCGCCTCTGTGTTTTCTCCTCTCCAGATCATCGCATACCAGGGTTTGACCATCCTTTTGACAGAGTGCTGCCTCCATATTGGATTTCAAGGACTTTTTGTGCTAACATCCTATACTGGTTGATGTGTTTTGTATTTTGTTTATGGTATTCTTTTGATTTTCTGGAAGCACCCCCTATGGAAAGTTTGCCTCTATACATCCCTCCCATCGTATTTGATACATGACAAATTATAATTTGTTATGTATTCAGATTTTTTTCTACCAAAAACTTGAATGCGGTTTTCATGTAAATATACAAGCTTCCCCATGGTTTTAGCACTAATATTCAAGCTCTTACCTGTTTTTAAAGTATAGCTTCCAAGTATTCTGTTAGAGTACAATGCACACCCATACATATGTGTTTTGGGTTACGGTTAAGCACAAAAATGAATACTTATGGCAGAAAAAAGAATGTGCTCTCGTGATGGACTTTGTCTAACCCTTTAATGACACTAACGTGACCTGTATGTCGCATGTCCATAAAGTTTTTTTTTTGTCCTGTAATAGACCACTATTACAACATGCATCATTCCCAGAGGCATTGGGCTATAGTGCAGTCTCATTGCTGATGGCGAGTGCCGTGCTATTAAACCCTTTAAGTAAAACTAATTCTGTATTGTATACTTTAAGTTTTAAAATAAATAAATAAATAAATAAATAAATAATGTAAAATAATGAAAATACAATTTTTTTCATATCAATTACAAAGTAGAAATATATTATATTGTATCTAAATATGAAAACAGGGGATATAAGTTTTTGTATGTTTTACATCCTCATATAATTCTTATGACTAAACACAGTTGCATGTTTTTTTTATGGTTTATGAGATGTTCCTATGATGTCTGGATCATTTTATACTTTGTGCTGGGTTGGTGACATCATCAGCTAAATAAAACCACACATCATTTCATCAGTTACATAATCTATGATATATTTGATTCAATGACATACTATTAATATGATATCATTAATTGTATAATTTATTCAATAACATGATCACAAATATTAATTCTCATAAAATTTGCTTTGGTATGGTGAAGGTAAAGCAATTGTTTTTATATATATTATTTTAAGAGTTGCAAAGTGGGGTGTAGTGTTAGTACTGTTTTGAAGAATGTTTCTTTTTCCTTTATGGGTGTAGTCAGTATTTTCTTGCAATACCGGTAATATTTAGTTTGATGGTTATTTAGGATTGGGTATAATAGTATAATGGAGACTCAGAAGCATATTTATCAATGTGCGAGCGGACATAAACTGCTGGTGCAATGCCGCCCTCTGCAGATTCGCGGCCAATCGGCCGCTAGCAGGGGGTGTCAATCAAACCGATCGTGTTCGATCGGTTTGATTTCTGTTTGCGGCCTCAGAGCAAGTTATGAAGCAGTTGTCTTTAGAACAGAGCTTGATAAATATGCCCCTCAATGCTTTTGAATACTTTAAAAGGACAGTGTACTCAGGCAAGCAGATAAGAGATCATTCCGGACAGATAGCTCAGCATGCTAAGGCACTGTGGCTGATCTCTGTAGGTTCGATCCCCGGCGAGGTCCACTCAGCCTTTCATCCTTACGAGGTCGATAAAATGAGCAGCGCCTTGAGAACCTTACGGGTGATTAGCCGTGCTTTAAAAGTACCCAATACATTCTATTCAAATATGATGCAGGATCATCTTTTCTAATAGGCTCCTTTGCTCTTCCGCCCTTCACTAGGGACTGATTTCTGCTGCTGACTCTTGTTTACATTTCTTTTCAATAGTCAGCACCACAGTGCTTATATTTTCAGTAGGGGTGGAGGTTTCTACAGGCAAAAAAAGATTTTTCAAATTACAAAATAAAGGTATAGAAACTATTTGTAAACAATTACATACAATCACCTCAAAGAGGTTATACAATAGTTTTTCAAATATATTAAAGGGACAGTCTTCTGCAAAGCATTTATTGTCTAAAGCGATAGATAATCTGTTTATTACCCAGTCCCCAATTTTGCACAACCAACACTTTTTAACTATGATTACCTTGTATCTAAGCATTTGCAGGCTGTCCCCTTATCTCAGGGTTATTTACAGACTTGTATTTTAGACACTTAGTGCTGAGTCATGAATAATTACATGTGAGTGAGCACAATGTTATTTACATGGGACACATGAACTAGCCCTGTCTGGCTGTGAAAAGCTATACAAATGCATAAGATAAGAGGCAGCCTACAGAAGCTTAAAAACAGACAGCAATTTAGAGTTTTAAAGGTTATATATTAATATAACAATGTTGGTTGTGCAAAGTTGTGGAATGGGTAGTAATGGTGTTATCTATCTTTTTAAACAATAAAAATGTTGGTGTAGACTGTCCCTTTAAGTAGCTTAGTAAAGCTGAGGCTATGAGCATTTTTCATAAAAAGAAAAATTTAACAACAAGGGGTCATGATCTCAAGTTGAAGGGTAGTAGATTCAGGAGTAATTTGTGGAAGCACTTCTTTACAGAAAGGGTGATTGATCCATGGAATAAACTTCCATTAGAGGTGGTAATGACAAACACTGTGGGGGACTTCAAGAATGCCTGGGGTAAGCATAAAGCTATCCTATGAACTAGATAAGTACTCATATTTAGGACATTTTGGGAAGACTTGTTGGGCCTATGGTTCTTGTCTGCCATCAAAATCTATGTTTCTATTTTTTCTATCTAGCAGATAAAATGGATCTCAAGGGACAGTAAACTCTCCCTTTAATGCTTCATAGACTTCAGCATGAAGCTTTTTATAAGCTGAAGTGCAAGTCAAAGTAAATAGATTATTTATTGCAGTGTCTGTCCTTAGTTTTGTGGAGTTTAATACAAGTGTTTTTGAACAATATCATCAAGGACAATTCAGCATTTACCATTAGCAATAGTTTAAAAAAATGTAATAAACATAATGCTATTGCCATGATTTTGTGCCAGAAAAAATAAATTTATTCTTAACTGATAAATTATTTAGTCCAAAAAATCCCTTACTTGTGGGAACTAATACCCAAGCTGTGAAGTCCACAAAGGAAAACCAGTGTGAAAAAAAGGAATTGCAGGCACCTTTTTGCCAGGAACAACCGCCTGAATATTTGTTTTTCCAAAAAGGCCTTCGCCAAGGCAAACACAACAAATTGAGAACATTTTTTTTCTAAAAGTGCACAAAGAGGACCAAGGTACAACCTTGCAAATGTACTCTGCTGATATTTTAATCTTGCAAACCAAACGGTAGACACAGAATGGGTCAAAGGAACTAAAGTATATAAAGGCGACTATTGTCCCGCCTGCAAGAAAACTCTGTGAATCAAACTCCGTAAGCAAGAAGCTAATGAAACAGAAGCTGCCTCTTAGCCCTTACGGTAACCAAAAGGAGTAACAAACAAGTTAGGAGACTGACAAAATCCTCAGTAGCCTTCTATAAAAATGTTTTTATGTCCTTACCACAAACAGATTGTGCAAGAATCACCCATAAAAAGAGTTTGGATTAGGAATTAATGTATGAACTACCATTCCCTGGTTAAATTCTCTGAAAAATCACTTTAGGTAGAAAAGCAGACAAAGATAAAAAAACTGCTTTGTCCTGATGAAACATCAGACACTGATGATCGCTTCAGAGAGCTATAAATGCAAAATCTCTTTTAATCAAAGAAAATGTGAACAAACAACAAAATCTTCAGAGAAAGAAGTTAAAAAACCCAAAGACTGCATAGATTCCAAAGGAAAGGTATTAAAAACCTCATAGAACTAGATACTAACTCCATGAAGGAGAGATAGGATTGACAACAAGTCTTATTCTAACCAAGTCCTGAATAAATGCCTGTATAACTGGAAGATTAACAAGCTGCAAGTAACAAAACAGAAAGAGCTGAAAAGTGCCTCTTTAGAGGACTATCAATAGAGCATGCAATGCTACCCTGATAAAAAAAACACCTTTCCACACCTTGCCAAAAATCCACAGATTAAGGAAAACATGCAAACTCCCAGAAGTCAAACTAAGCAACTGGTAATATTGATAAATTAACAGACTTGATCCGCATGCCACTTCCTGCAGGCCAAGCGTAGTCACTTGCATGCAAAGATTTGTTCCTTTCTGAGTCAAGCAACTACCCCCGGAAGAAGCAAAATTTTGGAAAAAAAGTTAAAGAAATGAAAAGTCCAAAGGACTACTGGTGCGTCTATCAAAACGGCTGAAAATCTCTCAACCTTGGCCCAACTCTGGGGAATGTGTGGATAAGGCATAATGTCAAGAGATAAATCTCCTCCTGTGTTAGAGAACTGTCCCCCTAGTGTAGTGACAAACCACTCATATAATCTACTTTCCAGTAGATTACCCCAGAAAATTTAAATTGCTGAGATGGAACACTGAGAAAACTCTACACAACTCAGACTACAAGAAACCTCTGTCATCGCCATAGCACAGTGGTACCCACTTGACGATTAAAACAAGTAACCACCAATATGTTATCTAACTGAATGAGAATTAAAATTAATCAATCAGAGAAGAGGCTAAGGGGTAGATTTATCAAGCAGCGGATGCTGCTTTCAAAGCCCGAAGTTTCAGGTCCGCTGCTCCTTAACTTGTCCTTTTACGCTGTCTGCATTTAGCAACAATGGGTAGACATGATTCGCTACAACAAATCATGTCCGCTCAATATATGATAAATCTACCCCAAAGTCTGAAGTGCTCTGAACATTGCACAGAATCCCAAAAACAGTCACAATCTTGCATCCTTAGATGGCTAAACTCCCTGAGCCCTTTGAGAACTCCAAACTGCCCCCCCCCCCCCCCCGCAAGTGAATGAGCTGGCATCCATGGAAAGTGTTTCCCATTACGGACGTAAACAAACAATCCCCTGTAACACCGGAATGGGTAATATCAACCAAGAGAAAAACTGTCCGATTAAATTGCTGAGATGGAACACTGAGGAAAATCTACTCAACTCAGACTACAAGAAACCTCTTTCATTGCCAAAGCACATTGGCACCCACTTGATGATTGAAACAAGTAACCACAGTGATGTTATCTGACTGAAAGTGTATAAAAATGAACCAATCAGAGAAGAGGCCATGGGGGCCATTTATCAAGCTCTGGATGGAGCTTGAGGGCCCGTGTTTATGGCAAGCCTGCAGGCTTGCCAAAAACACCAGTTATGAAGCAGCGGTCTAAAAACCGCTGCTCCATAACCTGTCCACCTGCTCTGAGCAGGAGGACAGACATCGCTACAAATCAACCCGATCGAGTACGATCGGGTTGATTGACAACCCCCTGCTGGCGGCCGCGAATCTGCAGGGGGGCGACGTTGCACCAGCTGCTGGTGCAATGCTGAATACGGACAGCGTATTAGGCCCCCATGTCTGAAGGGTTCTAAACATCGCCCATAATCCCAAAAACAGTTCTAGGTAGTCTCGCCCCGTAAGACAAATAAACTCCCTGAAACCTTTGAGAACTTCAGACCTCCCCCACCTGAACGAGCTGGTGTCTGTGAAAAAAGTGTCCAATGATGAACGTAAACAAAGTATAAACTCAAACACTGAAATGGGAAATATCAACCAAGAGAAAAACTGTCCGATTAATTTAACAGAATGAGTGTGTTCGGATTGGTTAGTGTAATCATTGCATGCAAAATTTCAGTGGACGCAAACAAAACCCTGCAAATGACATCATATCTGATGCTTCCAACACCATAACCACTACCTTCCTGCACTGAGTTATGGTATCTTGAGATAGACATGGTAAACTTCATCAAGCCAATTGTAATTTGAGCATGCAATGTTCTGATAAAACAGTCACATTGAGACCTAAACTATGACTACCACTCAAAGGACTCCCTGGAAGGATAACAGGCCTTCTGAAAACATTTAATCCTATCCACAAGCACGGGAGGTAGAACTGTTGTTTTGCTTGGACTTATCCCAGACTGGAATAGGTTCCAGATAGATCATGAGGAAACTGGTCTTGAGAGGAAGAAAAATATCTGAATCCTGGATTGGTGATAGGGAATTTACCCCTGTCCCAATCCTTGGAAATTATGTAGATTAGAGTTCAAGAGAACATCTAATAGTCTTAAAAACCATATCCTCTGCAGGACAGAGGTCCTGAACTCAAGTAAGGAGGACAATTCACCCTTTAGAAGAAGAAGAAGAATAGGCTGAATCAGACATCTGAACTGGGTTATAGCCTCAAAGGCGACTACTCTTCCAATTACCTCACCAGAAACTGAAAAGGAAATGCCTACGTTTACGCTTACATGAAAGTTAGTATATGCACAAGAGTTGCTGGTGCAACGCCGCCCCCTGCAGACTTGCGGCCAATGAACCGCCAGCAGGGGGTGTCAATCAACCCGATCGCACTCAATCGGTTTGAATTGTGGCGATTCCTGTCTGCCTGCTCAGAGCAGGCGGACAGGGTTATGGAGCAGCGGTCTTTGATACCACTGCTCCATAACTTGTGTTTCTGGCGGGCCTGAAGACTCGCCAGAAACACGCGCCATCAAGCTTCATTCGGAGCTTGATAAATAGGCCCCTATGGATTAACCCTCTAAAGGGACTAACCAGAAGGTGCAGTGCCGGACTACTCCATAATAGTCCTTAAGAAAGTTTAAGAAAACATAATTCTTAATATGCTGAATACTGATCCTCATCAGATAGAAATATACATCAGAGGGAAGCGAATATTGGATACACTTCAATATCCTCCCCCCAAGTAAAGGCATACCTTTGTACAGCAACATAATAACAGTAATACAAGATATAGATATCTTATAGAATCTTCGCACAATATCATTGCACAGCAATATATAACAGTAGTGCTAAATGTGAAACATAATGTTATATTCTCTCACAATAGAAGGTAAAGCAATGCCGACAATATATAATAGTAGTACTAGATATGGAATATAGTGTTGTGGCCTCACACAATGTTAAGAAATACCAGTGCACAGCAATAAATAACCATAGTACAAGATGTGGTATATATTGCAGTATCCTCACACAATGTAAAGGAATACCATTGTACAGCAATAAATAACCGTAGGACAAGATGTGGAATATATTGTAGTATCCTCCTCTCACAATGTAAAAACAGGCAATTGCACAGCAATAAATAACAATAATACAAGATATGGAATATACTTTAGTATCCCTTCACAATGTAAAAGTATACCATTGCACAGCAATATATAACAGTAGAACAGATATGGGATGCACTGTAGTTCCCTCTCCCAATGAAAGGTAAAGTATTGCACAGCAATATGTAACAGTAGTACTAGATATTAAATATACTGTAATATCCACACACAAATAAAGGTAAACCATTGCACAGCAATATATAACAGAAGAACAGATATGGGGGCCTATTTATCAAAGCGTAAACTATGTTGCATTCGCCGGCGTCAATACGCTCGCCAGACATCGTTGCCGCGGACCTGAATATGTTCTCATTATTTATCAAAAAAGCCGTCAAAAACATGTGTGTGTCAAGTACGGTGCAAAGAGCATTGAACTGGTGTTAACTAACAGTCATCGATGTTGCGGTTATTCAGGTTTTTCTCAACTTCATTTATACGATTTCATTATTATCCTTGAACAAGCACATTTCTCTAAAGCTAATCTTTTATTTTTCAACTGTTAATGTCCAAGGAATAGATTGATTTATACCTCAACAAACAATATCTGAACAAGGGACATGAAACCCAAAAATTTTCTTTCATCATTTAGATAGAGCATACATTTTTAAAAATGTTTCCAATGTACTTCTTTTATCTAATTTGCTTAATTTTCTTGGTATCCTTTGTTGAAAAGCATATCTAGATAGGCTCAGGAGCTAAGAGTTAGGTGCTTATTGGTGTCTGCACATATATGCCTCTTGTGATTGGCATAACAATGTGTTCAGCTAGTTCCCAGTAGTGCATTGCTGCTCCTTCAAGAAAGGATACCAAGAAAATAAAGAAAAATTCATAATAAGAAGTAAATTCAATTTTTTTTTACAATTGAATGCTTTATCTAAATCATGAAAGAAAGTTTTTGGGTTTCATGTCCCTTTAAGATCACCATTTTTACATACAAACTCTGAAAGGCTTTAAAGGGACAGTTCACCCAAAAACTTTCTCCCCTTTAAATTATTCCCAATTATCCTTTTTACCTGCTAGAGTGTATTAAATTGGTTGCAAGTAGCTCCTTTACTCATATTTCAGCATTTGAAATAGCTGATTTAGCTTGTGGTTTCCCAACCTATACTGAAAGTTTTGATACTGGCGTATACGCTATTGACAAGCCTAAGTAAACACAGCCAGCAGAAGAGATTACACCCTCAGTGGGGGGCATGATAGTTAAGTAATAAAATTATAATTTGCCATTGTTCTCTCTATGTATTGAGCTTTGGTGTTCCAGACAAATATAAGATAAGGAAGCAAGTCTGTGTACATGAAAGTGATAACATAATGACATCTGATATTACCTGAAGCTCAACCCATTGTAATAGGCTGTGGTTTCAAAGCACAAAACCAGCTACTTCAGATACACAAATAAACCCGAAAATGCAATTTCTCAAATATTTTATACTCTGCAGTTGGTATAACAAGTCATTTAAAATACATTTATGGAAAAACAATTTGACAGTGTACTGTCCCTTTAAGCTCGGCCATCACTGAAAAATGCATTAAAATAAATTGCTTTAATAAAAATTGTATACTATACACACTACTATAGGTAGTCGAGTTGTATATAACTTGGATACACAATCAAGAGAAACATGGCTACGCAGAAAAGGTTTCTTTAGATGTGGTAGACACTGTAATGTTTGCGCACACTGTATTACAGGTACTGAAGTAAATTTGTCTGCTACGGATTTCGTACACAACATAAAATATAGGCTAAACGTTTGTTCCAGGTATGGCATTTATCTGATTACCTGTGCAGTGTGCGACAAACAATATACAGATCCAACAGTAGGAACATGAAAGATAGGATCCGTGAGCACCTTCGCTCTATTGATAAAGATCCGCCTAAGACCTTGGTTGGTTAACATTTTGTTCATCGAAAAGAGTGGAAAAAGGGTTTACAGTTTCAGGCCATAGACTTTGTAAAGCCAAACAAAAGAGGGGTTAATTGTTAGACAATTTTTAGATAGGGAAGTACAGTGGATCTTTAAATTTGGGACAAAGGAACCCATGGGAATGAATCTGCAGTGAGACCTGGATGTGTATCAAGGTTTATAAAAACTAAATTTCATTTCATACATCTATTGTATTCTCCTATCCCTGATAAACTCATTTATTTTCTAACTTGCTAGTTAGAGAGTACCCCCTTTAACTTAACATAATGTCACAAAGTTTTATTTAACATATCTCTCTGATCAGAACTGTATAGATTAATTAATAATACAATGCAATACCATGAGGAAAGTATTGAAGAAAAGGTTATGAAATAAGTGTTTATTCTAAAAGGACATTATGTTCTAATTATATCCCCAAAAACTCTTTATAGTTATTGTTAGAGCTTCTGATACGTTGAAGAAAGATTATAAATAGTAACAAAGTATACAGTTGTTTTTAACTTATTCTGTCTGTCTTTTAAAGCCAATAGATGCGAATGCTGAGCCAGAGTTCACTGTGGTTACCTAAGTCAACTGCAGAAGCTGATAAAATGCCAACATTGGTTTTACATTTGGCAAAACTCAGACACAGCATATGTGTCACAATTGTGGGCGGGACTATAAGGGTAAGTCTGAATACACCTGTCCCAATCAATCTTTGAGAAAGTGCCAATAGCACGCAAAATGCGTCAGTTCACGTCCCAACTACACCTCCGTCTCTCTGAGTTTTTCTGAACTTTTAATGAATTTTCAATAAACATTTAAGTTTTACATTTATCCTAAAGCTGTGTATGGTGCATCTTACTTCTACTTGACCTGAGATACAAAACCGGAGTATCTTTCTTCTTATGTGTATGTACATCACCGGTGTATGCAAAAAGCTTCAGAGGTGTCTATTTAACCAAGTGTGTGACTTAGCGTTGTAGGACGCTTACCCCAGAACGAAGGTACCTTTTAGCCTCTTGCATACTTAGACCCTGAGCCGTCAGGTGTGTACTCTTGTAACCTTAATAAAAATGTAGCAATTTTTATTTTTATCTTGCTAGATTGTACCTTTAATACTTTCAGATTTAACTAAATAACAATAAAAAATAAATAATAATAAATAAAATAATAAATAATAGTTTGTCTTATTCTGCTTTGCTCCTCAGATTAATAAATAAAGGGTACAGTTAAGAAGTAATAAGAAAAGAATGAAAAATATTTGTTGGGTTATCTTATTGTATTTTTATGACGGCAATATGCAATGAAATGATTATTAAAGGGACAAGCCTAATGCAAATAGAATAAGCTCTAATTTATTAGAACATGTATTTTTTGCATTATTGACCCTAGCTTACTATTGCCTAGATACACAATGCCCCATATGCTAAGTTTTGTGGTGAAAGGGCAGCAGACACTGTATCCACTGTTGCACAAGCACTTGCATGTGCAGCACTGTCCACATGCTCAGGCACGACTAATCACGGGCAAGCAGATGACCGCTGCTTCTTACATTACGGATCAAAAGGGCTCTATAGCAGTATTCACTGTGAGGTTGTTTATGGGCCTCATTGTAAAGACAAAATTCATTGAACATAGCTTATTTTGCCAGCGTTTTATAAATAGACATCCCTGCCAAAATCTTTAATAGTTCTGTAAGGTTCTAAAAACCTTACAGAACTATTGATTGCTTAGATTACAAGTGGAGCGCTATTGATAGAGCAGTGTGCACTAATATGGGGGACTGTGCTAAGATTAGCACGTAATCTAGTATTACAAATCAATTGTAAAAGAGAATAACCAGAGAATGTTTAGATATATGTAGAAATATGTATTTATGAATAAATAGAACATATTCTTGTATGTGAAGAACATTGGAATGTGATATATTCATTATTTTCATGTCGGGTTAGCGTACACGACAATATGCGATCAAGTTTGCGTGAGAGTGTTTTTTTCCCCACTTTTTTTTCAGCTTTGACTTCTATGGGGGAATACGTGAATGCACACAAAATAATGTAAATTCGGCTTTTTGCGCTCGTCGTGTTAGCAGACGAGCGAAAGCAGTTTACTTTTAACTCATAATATGAGTGTAACCCGGCAATCGCAAAAAGCTTACTTCTAGCGCAATTAACGCTTGAGCAGGAGCATTTATTAGCACGCCACTTGTAATCTGGCCCTTAATTTGTGCAGTGTTAGCGCTCATTAACGCTATTATTTTTTTGTGCTGGATTTTTCATTGCAGGGGTTGAACACTTAGGGGCAGATTACACGTTGAATTTGTTCTAATTATATTCTTTGTTTAAGAGATATTTAAATAGGTAACATGCAAATTTCTGGACTGCACTGCTGCCACCTAGTGTTCTGCAAATATATAACACAGTTATTAAACGGTTGCTATATATTGCTCCAGTCACGTGCGCACTCATACACCTTCCTGCTTGCTATTCAACAAAAGATACAAAGAGATCAAAGTAAATTTGCTAATAAAAATAAAATGGAACTTTTTTTAAATGTTACACTCTATCTGAATCATTAAATAATTTTTTGGGGGGTTTGTCCCTTTAAATATAGGGACATTTTTCACTAAACAGATAATGTAGAAGTGTTGCTTTAAAACAATGAAATTGGCTACTTGTGATTGTGCCAACATAAAAGGGGCTTATCTGCAGACATTAACATCCTGTTTTTACATAAACCCCGCCGGCAGTTCATAAAGTGCCGTAAGTCTGATAAACTAGCGATGTCCAGAAATGAGCGTAAATACAAATTTCTGGAGTCGCCAGTGACTTACGGCACTTTAGAAACTGCCGGCGCCTAAGAAAAGTAAAGAAAATAACAAAATCTCCCGTAAAAGTCTAACACGCCTCCCAAAAATAAGCCTGACATGTAAAACCCCTATATCCGCAATCCCCCCTCTCATTACTAATATTAAATGTATTAACCTCTAGACCGTCAACCTCCCACAACGCAATATGAATATTTAAACTATTAACCCCTATATCTGCCATCAAACCCACACCACAAGTAATAACTAAATTATTAACCCCTAAATCCGCCAACCCCAACATCGCAAACTACCTATTAAAACTATTAACCCCTAATCCGCCATTAACCCGCAAGGCAATAAACCTAATAAAGTATTAACCCCTAAACCGCCATAGCCCACAATGCAATAAAACTAACCCCTAACCTAACCCCCCTAAACTAACCCCCCATAAATAAACTAAAATTACCTAATTTACAAAAAAATAAACAAAATTCAGGAGTAGACTGTCCCTTTAAGCAAGAATTACAGAAAATAAAAAAATCTAAGATTACAGAAAATAAAAAATAAAATTACAAAATTACAAAATTTTAAATAAATTACACCTAATCCCTATGAAAATAACCCCCCCCCCCCAAATAAAAACACCCCCTAATCTAATCAACTACCAGTAGCCCTTAAAATGACTTTTTGCAGGGCATTGCCCCAAGATAATCAGCTCTTTTGCAAAACCAAAACCAAACCACCCCCCAAAAAAATTAACATTAAAAACACTAAACTACCCATTGCCCTGAAATGGGCATTTGTTGGGCATTGCCCTTAAAAGGGCATTCAGCTCTTTTGCTGCCCACCCAATCTAAATAAAATAAATCCCCCCAAAAACCACTTAAAAACCCTAAGTCTAACCCCCAAGTCGTCCTCACCTGTCCTGAAGTTCAGCGGAGAAGGTCCTGTTCCAGGCGGTGAAGTCTTCTTCCAAGCGGCGACCTCTTCTTTCTTCTTCCAGGAACCAGCTGGAGCAGAGCGGAGGGAGGAGTTGAAGACCGGCGACGCTGGAACTGAAGACCGGCGACGCTGGAACTGAAGACCGGCGACTCTGGAACTGAAGACCGGCGACTCTGGAACTGAAGACCGGCGACTCTGGAACTGAAGACCGGTGACTACGGAGCCATGGAGTGTGGAGGATCCTCTTCATACAATCTCCGCCGTACACTGAATAGGAATTCAAGGTACGCGATTAAAAATGGCGTCCCTTGAATTCCTATTGGCTGATTTGAGCCTTCAAATTCAAATCAGCCAGTCGGATGAGAGCTAATGAAATCCTATTGGCTGTTCAAATCAGCCAATAGGATAAGAGCTACTAAAATCCTATTGGCTGTTTTGAACAGCCAATAGGATTTCAGTAGCTCTCATCCGATTAGCTGATTTGAATTTGAAGGCTCAAATCAGCCAATAGGAATTCAAGGGACGCCATTTTTAATCGCGTACCTTGAATTCCTATTCAGTGTACGGCGGAGATCGTATGAAGAGGATCCTCCACGCTCCATGGCTCTGCGGTTGTTGGTCTTCAGTTCCAGAGTTGCTGGTCTTCAGTTCCAGAGTCGCCGGTCTTCAACTTCAGTTCCAGCGTCGCCGGCTGGTTCCTGGAAGAAGAAAGAAGAGGTTGCCGCTTGGAGTAAGACTTCACCGCCTGGAACAGGACCTTCTCCGCTGAACTTCAGGACAGGTGAGGACCACTTGGGTGTTAGACTTAGGGTTTTTTAAGGGGTTTTTGGGGGGATTTATTTTATTTAGATAGGGTGGGCAGCAAAAGAGCTGAATGCCCTTTTAAGGGCAATGCCCAACAAATGCCCTTTTCAGGGCAATGGGTAGTTTAGCGTTTTTAGTGTTAGTTTTTTTTGGGGGGTTTGGTGGGTGGGGGTTTTAATGGTAGGGGGGGCTGTGTGTATTTTTTTGCAAAAGAGCCGATTATCTTGGGGCAATGCCCTGCAAAAAGTCATTTTAAGGGCTACTGGTAGTTGATTAGATTAGGGGGTGTTTTTATTTTGGGGGGGCTTTTTTATTTTCATAGGGATTAGGTGTAATTTATTTAAAATTTTGTAATTTTATTTTTTATTTTCTGCAATCTTAGATTTTTTTATTTTCTGTAATTCTTGCTTAAAGGGACAGTCTACTCCTGAATTTTGATTAGACTGCCCCTTTAATTTATACTTAGTTTATTTTTATTTTAAAAGTAGTGTATTTTTTTTTATATTTAATAGTAACTTTAGTATTTTGTAAATTAGGTAATTTTAGTTTATTTAGGGGGGGGTTAGGTTAGGGGGGTTAGGTTAGGGGGGGTAAGGTTAGGGGTTAGGTTTATTGCGTTGTGGGCTATGGCGGTTTAGGGGTTAATAGACTTTATTAGTTATTGCGGAGGGGGATTGCTGTTGACAGGTAGATAGACATTGCGCATGCGTTAGGTGTTAGTTTATTTTTGCAGGCATTTTCGGGAGTTACGGTGCTCCCATACTCAGTGCAATGCCTGCTACGGCTGCCTTTTATGGCGAGGTAAAAATGGAGTAAGATTTCTCCATTTTCACCACGTAAGTCCTTGCACTGGTTATTGGATACCGATTTGCGACACGGTTATATGTTAGCCTATGGGAGTAATAATTGCTACGCCGTATATGTAATACCAAAATCGCGTAAAATCTGGCGCCGAAGGATTTTGCGGGCGACACTGCATATGTAATGGAGGCCCAGATTTTGTTCTACCCATAGTTAGCTGTTTCACTAATTACATGCTCTAAATAATTAGAGTATTTCTTTTTGGCTTTTGAATGTCTCTTTAAACTAACAAAAATATACTTCAATGTTTGTTAATGGGAAATCAAATGTCCTTGAACATTGACAAAGTTATAAACACCAATATATTTAAGATGTAGACTAAAATCATATAGATCAGCCAAGACTCTTTCAGCATAAATTGTATTGAACACAAGTTTAATCAGTTTTACAAGAATACCAATTTTGCCTGTTGAATTAATTAAATGATCATAAAATATACAGAAATAAGTGTATAGTGTTCTATGAAAAAAAAAAAAAAAAAAAAACGCTTTTGGGAAAAGTGTTGCTCAGTAGGTTTAGATGTTATATAATAAGCTCTACAAAATTCCACCATTCTTTTGAGCGGTACTGGTTTAATTGACAATCCCCAAATGATATGGAAATGAGATATTCAGTATTCCAAAGGGCTACAGCAGTGCAGCCCAATTTGATTTTAGTGTAAGCATCTCTCTTTCAAGGGAATTAAGTATAGCAACTGAACAGTAATAAAGCAAAATATATGTTCACACATCAGAACCGCTACCACAGAGACCTGTTAATCGTAAGCATGCCCAGCTTACTTTCCTCTTAGCTTACTGAATAAAATGCGTTTTATGTTGCTTCTTAAACAGAATGTGTGTGTATACTGAGATATCAATACAGGTATCCTTGCTAAACCAAAGCTGCAACATAAAGGATTACTTGCTACTATATGGAAAGCAAGGAATCGTCTGTAACAATTAAAGGAATAGGAAAGTCAAAATTAAACCTGCATGATTCCAATAGAGCAGGTCATTTTAATACACTTTTAAATTCATTTCTATTTTAAAATGTTCTTTGTTCTCTCAGTATCCCTTGTTGAAAAAGATTACTCACATATCCTACACTAGTGAGAGCTAGCTGCTGATTGGTGCCTGCATATATTTTTCTTTTGTGATTGGCTTCATAGATGTGTTCATCTAGCTGCCACTGCCAGTAGTGCAATGATGTTTCTTTAGCAAAGGATAGTAAGAGAATGAAGCAAATATAATAATGGAAATGAATTGGAAAGTTGTTTAAAATTGTATGTTCTATCCAAATCATGAAATAAATTTTTGGGGTTTCCTATCCCTTTAAATATAACCAGCTCTCTCATTACTTGTTAAATAAAAGATATATTACACACATGAAGCAATAGCCAAATAACACTGAGTTTAAATTCAATATTTATGTTGTCTGTTTTTGTTTTAAAATACCCCCTCAACAGAAATGCTGGAGTGTATTAATTTTACTTGAAGGTACACAAAAGTCAAAATGAAATCTTCATGATTCAGATAAAGCATTCTATTTTTTTCCCAATTTACTTCTGTTATCAAATGTACTTTGTTTTCTTGGTATCCTTTGTTGAAAAACATACATAAGTAGGCTTAGGAGCAGCACTGCACTACTATGGAGCTAGCTGATGTTTGGTGGCTATATGCATATGCCTTTTATCATTGGCTCACCAGATGTGTTCAGCTAGCTCCCATTAGTATATTGCTGCCCCGTGGCTAATTGTAACTGTGTGTTTTACCTCTTTGTAGGGGTTAAAAACTTAATTATATGCAAGGAGCAATGCAATAATAAAATGTTCAAACACAGAGCATTTTCTTTTATGTTCATTTAAATACGGACATACAAGCATACAACATTCTACACAGTGATTTGTTAGCTCAGAACATGAGCTCATTTGTATATTACTAATTTGCCATAGAAAAGGAGACCCACATATTTGATTACACCAGGTTTTTCAAGAAGTGGATACCTTAACTGCTCTTGATTTGCAAAACTTTGTAAATTGTACTAATATAACTGTGAAAAAATGATTTTAAAGGGACAGACCAAGAGAACAAAGCAAAATTGATGATACAAGTAAAATGGAAAGTTGTTTAAAATTGCGTGGCCTATCTGAATCATGAAAGTTTATTTTTGACTGTCCCTTTAAATAATTTTAAAAAATTGTGCTGCTGATGGCTTGTAGCAGCTACTACTTAGTTGTATTTAAATTTAAGCTGCTGACCAGTTGCTTCTAGCTAAACTAGTTATTTATGGTGAGAGAAATAACTTCACATTTCTTAAATATGGTCAGTGGAGTTTGGTTATTAAACAATAATTGCAGTAAAAATTATGTTAATCTGTAAAAAAAAAAAAAAAACATTAAGACTTGGCTGATAATTAATTCTGCAGCAACACAGCAGAAATGTATTTTAATTACAAGGTGTTTACTGTTATGAGAGTGGGGTGACGTCACTGGATAGGGCATGGCTAACCGCCGTTATTGTCTATGTCGCAGTTACATAGAGCTTGCTTCCATTGAGCTGTTAAAAATGGAGCTGTAAGCTACCGAAGTGGGCACTAGCTCAAAGTAATTTACAGCTCAATTTTAGTACCAGGCTTCAATTGAAAAGATTACCTCTTTGCGTGTGGTCGCTCTTTTCGTGTAGGTGTAAGTTAGCATTGTGTTAACGCTTCCACCCGATGACGGATTTCTAAAACATTAATAGGTTACTATGGTAACCCAACCTAACACTACACTCGATCGCATATAAGGCACCGCTTACAAATCTTTAAGATTTCAGTAGCTCTCATCCTATTGGCTGATTTGAATTTATATATATATTTAATCTTATACCTTAAATTCACTATTCAGTGTACGGCGGTGAACGTATTAAGAGGATCCTCCACGCTCCATGGTTCTGCGGTCGCCAGTCTTCAGTTCTGAGGTCCTGGATGAAGATAGAAGAGGTCGCCGCTTGGAAGAAGACTTCACCGCCGGACTTCAGGAACTGGTCGCCGCTTGGAAGAAGCCTTCACCGCCAGGCTTCAGGAACCGTGAGTATCTATCTGGGGGTTAGAGTTTGGCTTTTTTTTTAATTAATTTTTTTAATTTATTTTTTAGATTAGGGATTTTGGGCAATCTTAAAAGAGCTGAAAGCCCTTTTAAGGGCAGTAAAATGCCCCTTTAGGGGCAATGCGTAGTTTAGGATTTTTTAATGTTAGTTTTTTTTTATTTTGGGGGGTTTGGTGGGCGGGGGGTTTTACTATTAGAGGATGGACTTAGTATTTTTTTAAGCAAAAGAGCTGTTTAACTTTTAAGGTCCTTTTAAGGGCTAATGGTAGTTTAGCATTAGATTAGGGGGTGTTTTTATTTTGGGGGGCTTTCTTATTTTCATAGGGATTAGGTTTAATTTTTTTATTTTTGATAATCTTGTTTATTATTTTATGTAATGTTAGACTTTTTTATTTTCTGTAATTTTAACTTAATTTAAACTTAGTTTTTTTATTTTTAAAGTAATATTAGGTTTTTTTTCATTTTAATTGTAATTTAGGATTATTTTAATGTATTTAATGGGGTTAATTTAGGGGTGTTAGGTTAGGGGGCTTAGTGATTAGTTAATTGTGATGTGGGTTATTGGCGGTATAGGGGTTAATAGATTTATTAGGGTAATTGCGATGTAGGTTATTGGCGGATTAGGGGTTAATAGTTTAAATAGCTTGATTGCGTTTTGGGGGATGGTGGATTAGGGGTTAATAGTTTAGATACTTTGCGATGTGGGGTGGGGCCATTGCGGAATAATGGTTAATAGTTTAAATAGATACTTTGCGATATGGGGGTTGGCGCATTAGGGGTTAATAGTTTTAATAGCTAGTTTGGGTTGTAGGGCATAGTGGTTTATAGGTTAATATATTTATTATGTTACGATGTGGGGGGGATGGCGGATAGAGAGGTTTTGACGTGTCGGGTTAGATTTTAATGGGAAAAAGGTCTCAAAGAGCACTTTTTTCTTATTTTACACCTAGTTAAGCTGAGTGTAATTTTTGTTAGTGTATCGACAGCCTCCGACAGTGTTTTAACGGTTTGCGCAGGCATTGGAAACCAGGTATTATTTAAAGATTATCGGCTTCCTATACTATGTATGGGACGTAATAATTTTTTCGGAAGCCGGTTGCCGAAATTGAGTTATAACAGGCTGTTGGAAGCACTCGATAAACGATATTGCTTCTGACAGCATATTTATCGGTTTGCGAGTGCACGCAAATGGAATTACAGCTCAATGGAAGCGAGCCCTAAGTTAGATGTGTTGTGCAAGCTGTATACTTCTATGCTCTGCAATAAAATAGCATTGCACCTTCTATGCTGTGTCCTGCATCTCATGACATGATATCAGAAGTATTTGCCTACGCTTCTGTTTCCTGAGTAGTGACGATGTTGAAGTTTACCCCACCTGAGTCTTTTGATTTCTCTCAGCCTGCAGCTTGGCCCATGGCGTCAGCGGTTTCAACGCTTCAGGATTGCTTCCAAGCTGGACAAGGAGAGTGGTGAAGTACACGTTAATTTTCTTTTATACTCTATGGGGAAAGATGTGGAGCCAGTGTTGAATACATTTCTATTTCAAGAAGGGGAAGAATTTGAATTTGAAATAGTTATGAACAAACTCAGTGCTCACTTTCTGCCCAAAAGAAATGTGATTCATGAGAGGGCCTGTTTTCACAAACGTGCTCAGCGTGTGGGAGAATCTATGGAGTTATTTGTGTGCAGCCTGTATGAACTAGCTGAATTCTGTGAGTTTGGTGTTGCTAAAGAAGAGCAAATCAGAGACAGAATCGTCATAGGAATTGCAGATGCTGAGGTCTCACTGAAGCTACAGTTGGAGGCTGAATTAACGTTAGATGGGGCTATTAGGATGGCCTGCCAGAGTGAACTGGTGAAAAAGCAAAGTGCTGATCTGAGGTCTGAGAGTATTGTGGATGAAGTGCAGCAGTTCAGGAGAGCTGGAAGTGAAAGGCACAGTGTGAGCGGTAGACCAAGGGCAACAGATAGGCCCAGAAGTAGATTGGTGCAGCAGGCTCGCTGCACATGGTGTAACCGTACCCATGATCAGAATGTAATATGCCCCACTAAAGAAAAAAAGATGTAGAAAGTGTAACCGAATGGGCCATTTTGAAGTGGCGTGTAAAACTCAATACATTAAGGAGATGCAGGTGGATAGTGACCAGGAGGGTCAAGAAGTGTCCTTTGTAGAGTCTGTTGTTGAACAGTCTGGTTCAGATGAAGATTGGAGGGTCAACCTTACTGTAATGGGAGCCAAGGTTGTCTTCAAGATTGACATGGCAGCAGACATCACTGTTATGTCCCTTGCAGCATTTATAAAACTGCCTCAACAGCCTCAGCTGGCGAAAGTTACAACGAAAGATCATAGTCCTGGTGGCCGCATCGATTGTGCGGGGAATTTTTTTGCCAGCTGTGAGTACAAGCAGAGGAAATTCACCATGTGGGTACATGTAATTAGAGGCCAGTGTGTTAACAACCTATTGAGTCAGAAACCTGTGGTTTAGGACTTGTCACCAGAGTGAATGAGATTTCGGAAGACATGTTTGGTGAATTGGGCCTACTGAATTGCAACCCAGTCTGAATATCACTTAAAAAGTGATGCCGTCCCATACAGCATTACCACTCCTCATAGAATTCCATTCCCGCTCATGCCTCAAGTGGAGAAGGAACTTCTGCATATGAAGAATATGGCAGTTATTGAAGAGGTTGTTGAAGCAACTGACTGGTGTGCCCCCATTGTGCCTGTTGCGAAGAAAAAGGGAAGGTACATATCTGGGTAGACTTGAATAGGCTGAATGAGGCGGTGAAGAGAGAGAGATATGTGCTGCTGACGCTTGAAGTCATAGCTCTGAAACTGGATGGGGCAAAGTTTTTCTCCATACTGGATGCTTCCAGTGGCTTCTGGCAGATACCTCTAGATCCACAGTGCTGCAAACTGACTACCTTCATTACACCGGTAGGTCGGTTTTGCTTCTGCAGACTCCCCTTAGGGATATCCTCTGCTCCTGAAATCTTTCAAAGAGAGATCAGTTCCCTCCTAAGGGACCACGAGGGCACGGCAGTCGTCATGGACGACATTTTAGTGTATGGGTCTACATTGGAAGAACACGATCAGTGATTGAACTGTGTGCTGCAGACCATTGGAGAGTCTGGGCTGAAATTAAATAAGAAATGCCATTTTAGAAAATCTGAGTTATGTTACTTTGGGCATATCATCAATGGAGATGGCATCAAGCCGGACCCAGAGAAAATCCTTACTATTGAACAAAGGAATAGTTCTTCTGATGCACACGAACTGAGACAAATATTGGGCCTTGTGAATTATGTGGGCAGGTTCCTTCCAGATTTATCCACATTACTACACCCTATCACAGAGATGTTGAAGAAAGATGTTGCCTGGGTCTGGGGTCCTTCACAGGAAGAAGCTTTTGTACAGGTCAAGTTCCTACTGGGGTCTGCCCCAGTGTTAGGGTTCTACAACCCTTCTAAAAAGGCTGTGGTTAGTGCTGATGTGAACAGTTATGGGCTAGGGGCCGCCCTCCTGCAGCTGAATGAGAAAAAACTACAGCCCACCGCCTATTGTTCCCATACACTGAAGGCTGCTGACTCAAAATACGCCCAAATTGAGAAAGAGTGCCTGGCTGCAGTTTGGGCCTTTGAGAGCTTCCAGCTTTACCTAGTGGGTGTAGAGAAATTTAGTATGGAGACTGACCATAAACCACTAGTCCCTCTAATCAACTCCTATGATATTGACAAAACACCCCTAAGAGGCCAGAGACTTCTGATGAGGCTGCTCGGGTCCAACGTTCAGGCAGTGCATGTGATGGGGAAACAACTGGTAGTGGCAGATACACTTTCCAGGCTCCCGCTGGCTGCCGCTGGCTGCCGCTGAAGAATCTTCAATGAAATCAGATGTGAAAGTATATGTGGATTCAGTTCTGGCATCCAAATCCATTTTGTCAGGAAACCTAGAGCAAATAAGAAAGGAGACACGTTTAGATACAGACCTTCAATAAGTTATTAAGTACATAAAAGAGGGTTAGCCGGGCATCCTGGATGTATTTAAGTTCTTACCAGTCAGAGAGGTCACAGCTCACGGAGCTGAAAGGTTTAGTGCTGTTTCAAGACTGCATTGTCATTCCTGTTAGCATGTGGCAGGAGATGTTATGCAGGATTCATGATGGCCACTTGGGCATTACAAAATGCAGAGAAAGGGCAGCTACGGTGGTATGGTGGCCTGGGATCAGTTCCAATATTGAAAGCCACGTGTCAAAATGTGCCTTTTTCCGGTAATGCCGACCTACTCAGAGAAGGGAACCCTTGATTTCTATCTCGCTGCCTGCAGGCCCATGGCAAAAAAATGGTTGCAGATTTCTGCAAACTGCATGGGAAGAAGTACATAGTCGTGATGGACTACTTTTCTAGGTATCTGGAGATTGCACCCTTGAATGAGATCACCATTTAAGCTGTTTTAACTCGTCTCAAGAGCTTGTTCGCCCAGTGGGGCATACCAATGAAGTTAGTGAGTGATAACGGAATGCAGTTTGCCTCCATGGAGTTCAGTTCTTTCTGCAGTGAATATTATTTCATCCATTCTACATCAAGTCCACATTACCCACAGGCCAATGGAATGGCTGAAAGGGCAGTTCAAGCAACAAAGTTCATTTTGAAGCAATCTAATCCGTACCTATCTCTCATGGCCTATAGGGCGACTCCCACCCAAGCCACAGGTTTTAGCCCTGCACAGATGATGCTAGGACATCGGATTTGCACCACTTTACCCTCTGTGGGTGTCTCCCAGCCAACCAGTTCTGTTCCTCGGGATGAGGTCCTACGGATTGATGAAAAAGCGAAAAGGGGTTACTGATTCTTCTACGACAGAAAACACTTTGTTACGCCCTTGCAGGAGCTGAATCTGGGCCAAAGTGTCAGAGTTAAACTGGATGATGAGAAGAAATGGAAGATGCCTGCTACGATAATTGGACTCTCTCCTGAACCAAGGTATTATGTAGTCAAAATAGAAGGCATCTTCAGCCAGTACCTTAGAGTTTGGGACTGGATGCCTCAGAGCCACAGCCGGTTTTAAGAGGGGTGTCTTCCCCTCAGCAAGATCACAGTGGGGATACATCTTTGCTTCCAGCAGACTAAGAAAATAATAAAATACACCCCATCGAAATCCATATTACTTCCAGCAGACTCTCAGTCACCTTCTTCTGTATCAGAGGACAGTTTATGTAAAATGACGTCAAGTGGAAGAGTGGTTAAACTTCCAGCCCGCTATCGGGATTAGCACTAGTTAGATCAGTGACCAGAAGAGTGGGCAGAATAATCCCATGGTCACTGTGGACTAGGGTAGTCTACCCGAATGTCCAAGTCAGGATTGTATTTCTTGCTGTTCATATATATTCTCTTACATCTAGTTATTTGTGGTACACTAAACAAAACAATTTTTGTATGCTTCTTGTATACCTTGTTATTTGTTGTGTTAAAAAAAAATAATTATGCTTTGTCCTTTGAAAAAGGGGAAGATGTGATGAGAGTGGGAGGTGGAGTTACCGGACGGGGGCGTGGCTTACAGACGTTATTGTCTATGTCGCAGTTACTAAGTTAGATGTGTTTTGCAAGCTTTATACTTCTATGCTCTGCAATAATATAGCGTTGTAGCTTCTATGCTGTGTCCTGCATCTCATGACATTTACTAATTTAAATGCCGATATATACTGTGCATATATAAAAAAAAAATATCACACTATATTACAAAGAAGTTCTGAAACCACTGATCTCAATTCTGTCATCACAAATCTAAATAATATATAGCAAGTAGCTTATGGGAAATTTAAAATGACAAATATGGATCACTGGGAGTTGACTTGCAGGATATGATATAGTTCTTTAATTATCATATAGTTGAAAATTGTTTAGTTCAGACCTCAGAGAAGCTGTACTCATAGGGGCCTAGTTATCAAGCCGTCAACCTCAAATACGCTGGAATTCCGCAGCGTATTTGTGGCGAGGCTGATACGCCTTAGTTATCAAAGGCTAGATCCCGGCAAAAGTAGAATTTTGTGACGTAAACTTCGATCCGCCGGACTCAGTCCGACACAGATCGATTCTTACGTCACTCCAGATGTTCCGCACACAAGTGCGGCACAATCTCACTACTTTTGCTAGTTATCAAAAAACTAGCAGGTACGCTCGGCACTTTTACGGCCCAGCGTACCTGGTTTTCAAACCGCCACCCCTGGAGGCGGCGGATCCCATAGGAATCAATGGGAGTCTGACCATAGCGAAAGTACAAGTTCGCTGCTGACAGACATCCCATTCATTCCTATGGGAGCTGTCTACACCTAACACCCTAACATGTACCCCGAGTCTAAACACCACTAATCTGCCCCCCCTACACCGCCGCAACTAAATAAAGTTATTACCCCCTAAACCGCCGCTCCCGGAGCCCACCGCAAGCTACTCTATACATATTAACCCCTAAACCGCCGCTCCCGGAGCCCACCGCAAGCTACTCTATACATATTAACCCCTAAACCGCCGCTCCCGGAGCCCACCGCAACTATAATAAATGAATTAACCCCTAAACTGCCGCTCCCTGAACCCGCCGCAACCTATATTAAATGTATTAACCCCTATCCTGCCCCCCCTACACCGTCGCCACCAATAATAAATTTAATAACCCCTAATCTGCCCCCCCTACACCGTCGCCACCTATAATAAATTTATTAACCCCTATCCTGCCCCCCACTATGCCGCCGCCACTGTAATAAAATTATTAACCCCTAAACCTAAGTCTAACCCTAACCCTAACGCCCCCCTAACTTAAATATTAATTAAATAAATCTAAATAAATTAACTCTTATTAACTAAATGAATCCTATTTAAAACAAAATACTTACCTTTAAAATAAACCCTAATATAGCTACAATATAAATAATAATTATATTCTAGCTATCTTAGGATTTATTTTTATTTTACAGGTACCTTTCAATTTATTTTAACTAGGTACAATAGCTATTAAATAGTTATTAACTATTTAATAGCTTACCTAGCTAAAATAAACTGAAATTTACCTGTAAAATAAATCCTAACCTAAGTTACAATTACACCTAACACTACACTATCATTAACTAAATTATTCCTATTTAAAACTAAATACTTACCTGTAAAATAAACCCTAAGATAGCTACAATATAATTAATAATTACATTGTAGCTATTTTAGGAATTATATTTATTTTACAGGTAACTTTGTATTTATTTTAGCTAGTTAGAATAGTTATTAAATAGTTATTAACTATTTAATAACTACCTAGCTAAAAGAAATACAAAATTACCTGTAAAATAAATCCTAACCTAAGTTACAATTAAACCTAATACTACACTATCATTAAATTAATTAAATAAACTACCTACAAATAACTACAATTAAATACAATTACATAAACTAACTAAAGTACAAAAAATAAAAAAAGCTAAGTTTACAACAATTTTAAGCTACTTACACCTAATCTAAGCCCCCTAATAAAATAACAAACCCCCCAAAATAAAAAAATGCCCTACCCTATTCTAAATTAAATAAAGTTCAAAGCTCTTTTACCTTACCAGCCCTTAAAAGGGCCATTTGTGGGGGCATGCCCCAAAGAAAACTGCTCTTTTGCCTGTAAAAGAAAAATACAACCCCCCCAACATTAAAACCCACCACCCACATACCCCTAATCTAACCCAAACCCCCCTTGCAAAAACCTAACACTAATCCCCTGAAGATCATCCTACCTTGTCTTCACTCAGCCGAGCAGCGATGGAACCGAAGTGGACATCCGGAGCGGAAGAAGTTAATCCTCCAAGCGGCGCTGAAGAAATCTTCCATCCGATGAAGTCATCATCCAGGCGGCGCTGAAGAAAAGTCTTCGATCCGGCCAATGTCATCTTCAAAGAGGTGCTGAAGAGGTCTTCTATCCGGGCGAAGTCATCTTCCAAGCCGGGTCTTGAATCTTCCTTCCGCCGACGCGGAACCTCCTTCTTCACAGACGGACTACGACGAATGAAGGCTCCTTTAAGGGACGTCATCCAAGATAGCGTCCCCTCAATTCCGATTGGCTGATAGGATTCTATCAGCCAATCGGAATTAAGGTAGGAAAATTCTGATTGGCTGATGGAATCAGCCAATCAGATTCAAGTTCAATCCGATTGGCTGATCCAATCAGCCAATCAGATTGAGCTCACATTCTATTGGCTGATCGGAACAGCCAATAGAATGTGAGCTCAATCTGATTGGCTGATTCCATCAGCCAATCAGATTTTTCCTACCTTAATTCCGATTGGCTGATAGAATCCTATCAGCCAATTGGAATTGAGGGGACGCCATCTTGGATGACGTCCCTTAAAGAAGCCTTCATTCGTCGTAGTCCGTCGGTGAAGAAGGAGGTTCCGCGTCGGCGGAAGGAAGATTCAAGACCCGGCTTGGAAAATGACTTCGCCCGGATAGAAGACCTCTTCAGCGCCTCTTTGAAGATGACATTGGCCGGATCGAAGACTTTTCTTCAGCGCCGCCTGGATGATGACTTCATCGGATGGAAGATTTCTTCAGCGCCGCTTGGAGGATTAACTTCTTCCGCTCCGGATGTCCACTTCGGTTCCATCGCTGCTCGGCTGAGTAAAGACAAGGTAGGATGATCTTCAGGGGATTAGTGTTAGGTTTTTGTAAGGGGGGTTTGGGTTAGATTAGGGGTATGTGGGTGGTGGGTTTTAATGTTGGGGGGGTTTGTATTTTTCTTTTACAGGCAAAAGAGCTGTTTTCTTTGGGGCATGCCCCCACAAATGGCCCTTTTAAGGGCTGGTAAGGTAAAAGAGCTTTGAACTTTATTTAATTTAGAATAGGGTAGGGCATTTTTTATTTTGGGGGGTTTGTTATTTTATTAGGGGGCTTAGATTAGGTGTAAATAGCTTAAAATTGTTGTAATATGTTTTTAAATGTTTGTAACTTATTTTTTTATTTTTTGTACTTTAGTTAGTTTATGTAATTGTATTTAATTGTAGTTATTTGTAGGTAGTTTATTTAATTAATTTAATGATAGTGTAGTATTAGGTTTAATTGTAACTTAGGTTAGGATTTATTTTACAAGTAATTTTGTATTTCTTTTAGCTAGGTAGTTATTAAATAGTTAATAACTATTTAATAACTATTCTAACTAGCTAAAATAAATACAAAGTTACCTGTAAAATAAATATAAATCCTAAGATAGCTACAATATAATAATTAATTATATTGTAGCTATCTTAGTGTTTATTTTACAGGTAAGTATTTAGTTTTAAATAGGAATAATTTATTAAAGTATAGTGTAGTGTTAGGTGTAATTGTAACTTAGGTTAGGATTTATTTTACAGGTAAATGTCAGTTTATTTTAGCTAGGTAAGCTATTAAATAGTTAATTATTATTTAATAGCTATTGTACCTAGTTAAAATAAATTGAAAGGTACCTGTAAAATAAAAATAAATCCTAAGATAGCTAGAATATAATTATTATTTATATTGTAGCTATATTAGGGTTTATTTTATAGGTAAGTATTTAGTTTTAAATAGGATTAACTTAGTTAATAAGAGAAATATTATTTAGATTTATTTAATTAATATTTAAGTTAGGGGGGGCGTTAGGGTTAGGGTTAGACTTAGGTTTAGGGGTTAATAATTTTATTACAGTGGCGGCGGCGTAGTGGGGGGCAGGATAGGGGTTAATAAATTTATTATAGGGGGCGACGGTGTAGGGGAGGCAGATTAGGGGTTAATAAATTTATTATAGGTGACGACGGTGTAGGGGGGGCAGGATAGGGGTTAATAGGTTTAATATAGGTTGCGGCGGTTTAGGGGTTAAACTATTTATTTAGTTGCAGAGAGGTGCGGGATCAGCAGGATAGGGGTTAATAACTTTATAATAGAGGGCGACGGTGTAGGGGGGGCAGGATAGGGGTTACTAGGTATACTGTAGGTGGCAGCGGTGTCCGGGAGCGGCGGTTTAGGGGTTAATACATTTATAAGAGTTGCGGCGGGGTCTAGGAGCGGCGGTTTAGGGGTTAGTAACTTTATTGAGTTGCGGGGGGCTCCGGGGGCGCCGGTATAGGGATAGAACAGTGTAGTTTAGTGTGAGTGCTTAGTGACAGGCTAGCAATAAAGCTGGGAAAAAGCCGAAGAGCAGCGAGATCGGATGAGTGATAACTCTCACAGTCCGCTGCTCATCGGCCCGCGGCTTTTTGACAGCTTTATTTGATAACTTAGGCGTATTTTTTCAGGTCCGCGGCGGCGAAGGTAGGTGAGCTTAGGCGGGCGTATTGGGCCGGCGAAGCCAGAAAAGTAGACGGCTTGATAACTACCCCCCATATAATGCATTTCAGTAAAAACCAAATACAGAAATTGTTTCAAATTATACATCCAATATTGGTACAACCACAATCCACAAAACATGGTATTAAGACATTGCTTAAAGGATATCTATTTTCTTTCTTTTTCTATGTTATCCATATAACAGCGAATAATCATACCACATAAATACATAAAGGAACAGTAAATAAGAATTATTTAAAAAGAAACATATCAAATTATCACTGTAGCATCACATATACGTTCAGACACTAGTACTGTCATCAAAGAAAGGAAAAATATTTGGCTTACTTTTGCACAGATCTACCCACAACAAAGTACTAACCACATCATTAACTAAACTAATCATATGAGCAAAGAGAGATAAAAGAACAAACTCCACAAAGATATCTATTCCAAACTAACTAGCCTGGTTCCCTATCTCTGTGTGATTATGTATGGCTGAAATGTTTATTATATTCTTCTCTTGCCCCCTTTCTTCCCCTTCCTTCCTTCCTTCCTCCCCCTCTCCCTTCCTTATCCTTTTTCCCTTTCTTTTTTAACGTCAGTTATATTGTCGGGTAAAGAAAGGGGGAGATAAAAGGACAGTGTATCTATTTATATGTTATTGAGTATCGCAAGATTACCGTAGTTATCATAAAGATGCACCGTACGTTGTTTCGGAGCCGAGCTAGGTCATATTCCATACAACACTGCGAGCCAGCTGCCCCCCGGGGTGCAGGGAGGATGAAAGGGGAGGGAAAAAAAGGGGGAAAGGAGAAAGAACAGATACCCCATTTACTCTGTTTAGTCTGTGGTTTGCCAGTTGGATGCAACTAATCCCATTCCCAATTCCATCTGTTGTATGAGCCATCTTGATTTCCTAAATGGAGCAACTATTTGTAGCTGAGCATCTAAGGCTAATGATAAGATTGTCTTTTCCCATTTAAGGAAAAATCTTTGCACTTGTATTTCAGTGAGATTTCTCAAACTAAATTGTCCCAGTGTTATCTGGTTATATACCTTATTTATAAACTCCTTGAATTTAGGTTCCTGTTTAGCCTTCCAGTTTCTAAGAATAATATGTTGGCCAATCAGAATTATTATATTTATAAATCTGATATTGGTGTATGGTTCAGTATGGCTAAGAAGGAAAAAATGTATCTTGGCTGGAGTGTAAGGTTGCTAGAGAGCACCTTATTTACCCAAAAGCTGATTTTGCTCCAAAATTGGGCAATCTTGGGGCAGGTCCAGAAGCAATGCATTTCATCAGCAGACTCAGCATTGCATTTGGGGCAATTATCTATTTTCTTATACCATTTTGTGATTTTAAATGGTGTAACATACATGAAGTTTGTCAACTTCAGCAACCATCACACAGAACATTGTGTTTGGGTGTCTGCCTTTCTCTGCCCTGGATGTGAAACCAGATACAGGCACTGGCAGATCTTTTGATCAGTAGTGTTTTTGGTGTGTGCTGCGTTGGTGTCAATTGGTATGTGTAATTTAATACAGCCTGCGTGTTCCCAGGCCTAAGACATTGGCAATAGGCTGGGATGCACCATGCAGGTGATTTCTTAGGATAAAAAACAAGGAAATAAATTAGCAAATAACTTACACTAGTGTCAGAGTTTGCGTTTTCAATTAAAAGTTAAAAAGCAAGGAAATTTCAAACTTAAACTGCCCCACTCCCTTGGGAGCTATACATGACATCATCAACTACATCACTTATGACAGCACCAACTACATCATTAGTGACATCATGTATGTCCTCATTGATGGTATCACAAATTACGTCAATAGGGAAATCACCTATGAAAAAGCTCCCATATATTCATCTACTGTTTATTATGTTGCATGGTCATTTAACTATTGAAAACTGTAACATTTACATGTATCCTCCATAAGATAAGAAGAACATTAATGCACTATTAATTTCAAAATTACAATATAAAAAGAAACACTTGGGCTTTAGCAGATTTTGCTAAGAAAATGTCAATAACCTAGATTTAAGAAACTGTTTGTGAATAGTGATGTCGCAAATAGTTCGCCGGCGAATAGTTCCCGGCGAACATAGCATGTTCGCGTTCGCCTCGGCAGGCGAACATATGCGATGTTCAATCCGACCCCTATTCGTCATCATTGAGTAAACTTTGACCTTGTACCTCACAGTCAGAATACACATTACAGCAGCAGACCCTCCCTCCCAGACCCTCCCACCTCCTGGACAGCATCCATTTTAGATTCATTTGGAAGCTGCATTCTTAGTGAGAGGAGGGACAGTGTAGCTGCTGCTGATTTAATAGGGAAATCGATAGCTAGGCTAGTGTATTCAGTGTCCACTACAGTCCTGAAGGACTCATCTGATCTCTGCTGTAAGGACAGCACCCCAAAAAGCCCTTTTTAGGGCTAGAACATCAGTCTGCTTTTTTTTCCCCTGTGTAATCTAATTGCAGTTGCCTGACTGCCAGCGTGTGTGTCAGACTCACAGCGTATACTGTGCCCACTTGCCCAGTGCCACCAATCATATCTGGTGTAATAGTAGTGTACATTTAAAAAAAACAACACTTTTTTGACTGAAATAATAGGAGACAGCTGCCAGTACTCAAGATGGCCACCAATAAGGCAGATGGGGAGGGTTAGAGAGCTGTTTTGAGGGGGATCAGGGAGGTTGGGGGCTAAGGGGGCATGCTACACCACAGCATATGTAAATATGCTAAAAAAAATAAAAAATTAAAAAACCTTTTATTTTAGTACTGGCAGACTTTCTGCCAGTACTTAAGATGGCGGGGACAATTGTGGGGTGGGGGAGGGAAGGGAGCTGTTTGGGAGGGATCAGGTGGTCTGATGTGTCAGGTGGGAGGCTGATCTCTACACTAAAGCTAAAATTAACCCTGCAAGCTCCCTACAAACTACCCAATTAATCCCTTCACTGCTAGCCATAATACACGTTTGATGCGCAGCAGCATGTAGCGGCCTTCTAATTACCAGAAAGCAACGCTAAAGTCATATATGTCTGCTATTTCTGAACAAAGGGGATCCCAGAGAAGCATTTACAACCATTTGTGCCATAATTGCACAAGCTGTTTGTAAATAATTTGAGTGAGAAACCTAAAATTGCGAAAAAATTTAAGTTTTTTTAAAAATTTTTATCACATTTGGCGGTGAAATGGTGGCATGAAATATACCAAAATGGGCCTAGATCAATACTTTGGGTTGTCTACTACACTATACTTAAGCTAAAATTAACTCTACAAGCTGCCTACATGCTCCCTAATTAACCCCTTCACTGCTGGGCATAAAACACGTGTGGTGCGCAGTGGCATTTAGCAGCCTTCTAATTACCAAAAAGCAACGCCAAAGCCATATAAGTCTGCTATTTCTGAACAAAGGGGATCCCAGAGAAGCATTTACAACCATTTATGCCATAATTGCATAAGTTGTTTGTGAATAATTTCTGTGAGAAACCTAAAGTTTGTGAAAAAGTGAACAATTTTTTTTTTATTTGATTGCATTTGGCGGGGAAATGGTGGCATGAAATATACCAAAATGGGCCTAGATCAATACTTTGGGTTTTCTACTACACTACACTTAAGCTAAAATTAACTCTACAAGCTGCCTACATGCTCCCTAATTAACCCCTTCACTGCTGGGCATAAAACACGTGTGGTGCGCAGTGGCATTTAGCAGCCTTCTAATTACCAAAAAACAACGCCAAAGCCATATAAGTCTGCTATTTCTGAACAAAGGGGATCCCAGAAAAGCATTTACAACCATTTATGCCATAATTGCATAAGTTGTTTGTGAATAATTTCTGTGAGAAATCTAAAGTTTTTGAAAATTGAAAAAAAACTTTTTTATTTGATTGCATTTGGCGGTGAAATGGTGGCATGAAATATACCAAAATGGGCCTAGATCAATACTTTGGGTTGTCTACTACGCTACACTTAAGCTAAAATTAACTCTACAAGCTGCCTACATGCTCCCTAATTAACCCCTTCACTGCTGGGCATAAAACACGTGTGGTGCGCAGTGGCATTTAGCAGCCTTCTAATTACCAAAAAGCAACGCCAAAGCCATATAAGTCTGCTATAATGGCATGTCTGGCACACAGTGTTGGGGCAAGGGTCCATCTGACCACTGATACCTGGTCTGCAAAGCATGGTCAGGGCAGGTATATCACCTACACTGCGCACTGTGAAGCGGGCGTAACCCTTACACTACCTGATCGATACAACATCATACCTAATGTTTTAAAGCACGTTATTCCAAACAATTTAGGAATGTTAGGTGATATATGCCCTTTATGGATTAAAACCAGACTCTGCATCAACTATGTAATTTTCCATGGGAGTTTTGCCATGGATACCCCTTCGGCATGCCACAGTCCAGGTGTTAGTGCCCTTGAAACAACTTTTCCATCACTATTGTGGCCAGAAAGAGTCCCTGTGGGTTTTAAAATTCGCATGCCTATTGAAGTCTATGGCGGTTCGCCCGGTTCGCCGGTTCGCAAACTTTTGCGGAAGTTCGCGTCCGCCATTCGCAAACCCAAATTTTTAGGTTTGCGACATCACTATTTGTGAAACATTAAAAACATCACAACTCAAAAAGAGCATAATTCATAAAGATTTGTATTCGCCCTTTATCACAGTTGCGGGTTGCGGCTCATTTTTCTTTTTTTTTTTATTTAAATAGTTTTTTATTGATGGTTTTGTATAATAACAATATGTAAATATGGTACATCAACATTACATTACAGAATAATGGATATCTAAGCAACAATATTAATAAAAACAACATGTCATGCAATATTTGCCCATTTATAACTGAAAACCAACTTATTTGTCCAGGCTCTTGTGTCATGACACATTCTAAGAGAACATTGTAGCTACTGAGGAGACCCAATTTGTTATGAGCTGTATTAATGTTGATAAATATAGTTTATTTGATTCTTCACTTTGTCAACCTCCTACTACTTTAATTAGGTAGAATATATGTGTGGAGGGAAAAAGGGGGGTATCCTGAGGGGAGAGTAGGGGAGAAAAAAAAGAGGGGGGTGATGCAATCACTTACAGTAGCTAGATCCTTCTAGTTCTATCCATCTACTCCAGATCTCGTAGTATGTGTCTAGTTTGTTCAGGGAGCCATATATGTATTTCTCCATATTTTTAAGATAATCTACAATATCCTTTACTTTCTTTAATGATGGAGGGGAACATTGTTTCCAATCTCTAGCTATAGCTAATTTTGTAGCTATCAGTATATACACGATCAGAACTCTGTCGGAATCAGAGAAAGCCAAACTGCCCTGATGCAGGAGACCCATGGCTGGGTGTAAGGGGATAGACAATCCTATGTTACTAAGTAGCTGCGATACATTTCTCGATAGGCCTGAGATTTTTGTGCATTCCCACCAAATGTGGATATGTGTACCTAGATTACCACAATTTCTCCAGCAGAGGGGTGAGGCTGATCTATAATATTTTGTTTAGGGTTACCGGTACAAGATGCCATCTAGTGATGATTTTGTAATACAGTTCACATAAGGTTGCACAGTGTAAGTATTTTTTGGTTCTAATTATCTCTCTGAGCCAACTGTCTGTCTCAATATCTACCCCAATGTCTCTCTCCCATGCTCTAAACTGATTTAGCTAGACTGTTTCTGTCGGAGATAACAAAAGGTTTTAGTTAAATGATAGCGTTCCCTTAAGTGCTTTGTGGATATTCCATCTCTGTTCCCATTTAGTCTGTTCCCTTACCTTCTTTCCATTTAGGCCCCAAGATCTTAAGAAACTGATTAGTCTGAGGAATTCAAAGTGTAGCGAGTCAGGGAGAGAAAACTTCTGTTTAGTCTCCTCAAAGGAGATTGGAGTGCCATTACTAAGAAGGACCCCAATTGGAAGTTCTGCCGTCTCTGCCCAAGCTCTAATATGGGTCTGGGAGAGAGTGATCAGGATGCTCTGGATACTATAGGCTGTCGAAGGATGGGGGAAATTGTTACTACATTCTTTTTTTGATCCCAGAGTTTTAAGGCGTCAAGTATCAGAGGGTGAGTTATTTTCAGTGTTTGTCTCACATGCGTTGGGATCCATGGTAAATCTAAGAGTAGGATTCCCTTGGGTAGTAAATATTGTTCAATATCCTGCCATCTATATGATTTTGCTTTGATACTCCAACCTAGAATATGCGAGAGCCTGGCCGTATCATGATATAATAGGACACTCGGAGATGCTAACCCACCTCTTTGTATTGGTTGTTGGATAATTGAGGATGCTATTCTGGGCCGTTTACCCACCCAAATATATGTATTAATTATACTTTGGTACTTATTCAAAATAGGTCTGGGGACAGACAAAGGGATGCATCTGAATAAGTATGTCAATTTTGGGAGTAGGGACATTTTAACAGCCGCTATCCTGCCTGTCCATGAGAATTCTCTAAATTCCCAACTTACTAATAACTTCTTAAATTCCGGCAGACGTTCTGAAAAATTTCTGGTAATAACCGCTTCCAGGCTGGGGCTTAAGTATATGCCCAAGTGTTTGATATATGTAGGAGACCAGTGGAAGGCATATTTCTTTTTTAGGCAGGACAGTTCTGGGGCAGGGATATTAATATGTAAGGCCTCAGTTTTAGTAAAATTTAATTTATAGAAACTGCATTATGAAAATCTCTCAATAGTTTTGAATACGGACGGTACTGAAATAGTGGGTGAGGTAAGTAGAAGCGTGACATCATCGGCGAAAAGAGCTATTTTATGGCAGGATTCACCAAACTGTATTCCAGTAATATCTTTATTTATCCTTATATCCTGGGCTAGAGGCTCAATGGACAGGGCGAACAGAAGAGGGGATAGGGGGCATCCCTGTCTAGTTCCGTTTAAAATGTTAAATGACTCCGATTTAAAGCCCGGACCACATACTATGGCATGAGGATTAGAATATAAGATGTGAGTTGCTTTTATGAAGTTAGATGGGAGCCCAAAGATCCTAAGCACTTCCCAGAGGTAGTCCCACCTGACCCTGTCTTTAGCTTCATACAGAGTAGATATAATTCTACGCGTGTTATCTGGGCCTTCTCTGTTGGGTATAAAACCTACTTGGTCTGTGTGAACGATCATGCCTATTGACTGTTAGCAAGAATTTTGTAGAGTAGAGTTTGGTATCAATGTCGATCAAAGAGATAGGTCTGTAACTTTGACACAATTGAGGATCCTTATCGGGCTTTAAGATAGTTATTATTTCAGCAGCTAGAAATTCCTCAAGACATGACCGTGTTGTCATGAACTCGTTGAATGTCCTAGTCAGGATAGGATAGAGAAGCTCGCCGAACATCTTAAAAAACTTCCCCGTGAAGCCATCCGGTCCCGGAGCCTTGTCATTTTTCAACTGCCCTATTACTTGCTTCACTTCCTCCATTGAGATAGTTGCATTTAAAATATCAGAGGCTTGATTGTCTATTTTCAGTAGTCCCAAGCTCAACAGAAAACTCTGGATCTCTGGTACAGAGAGGGCTCATGGAGCCGACTCTTCCTGAATATTGTACAGGCTAATATAATATGATTTAAATATCTCCCCTATGTCCTTTGGAGCTATTGCTAATTTGTTTTTGTAGCTAATTGAGGGAATGATTCTCTGGGCCTGTCTGCCTCTGAGCTTGGTTGCTAGTAGGGAATTGGCTTTGTTACTATAATAATAGAATTTTTGTTAAAACTGACTAAGAGTTTTTTGTACTTTGCTTAGTTCTAAAGTAAGTAGTTCCGTTTTTGTGGTTTCTAACGATTTAGCCCCTATCAGGGTATGGTTTCTTTTCTGTTCTTCTAATTGATTTCTATATAAGCAGGTAAGCTCCGCCAATGTTCTACCTGTATCTTTTTTATGGTGAGCAGCTTTTTTAATTAGAAAGCCTCTGATATATGCTTTCAGGAATGCCCATACCGTTTGAACTCTAGTCTGTCCATTATCATTGATCTTAAGAAACTCCCTCAACTCATTCTCTATCTCACCAAAAATCTTGGGATTTGCAACCAGCCAATTTGGATATTTCCATTTTCCTCTGGGGGCTCTCAGAGGGTTCGAGAATGTGGCGATTACTGGGTCATGATCAGACCATGATATTGTTCCTATCTTAACGCTAGTAATCTCATCTAGGGAGGTAGCTTCAACAAAGATATAGTCAATTCTAGAAAACATTGTGTGTGGTTTGGAGTAGTATGCAAAATCCTGATCAATGGTATGGTTGGAGCGCTAAGTGTCATATAGGTTATACTGAATCATTAATGACCGAAACGCAGCTGCTAAAGAAGATATCGGCCTATCTGACCTAAGTGGCTTTAAACCCTTTCTGTCCATTTTTGGGTCCCATATGAAGTTAAAATTGCCTCCAAGTATTAATGTACCCTGTTTGATTTTGAAGATGAGTTTTAAGAAGTTTTTCAAGAAAGGGATCTGTTTGGTGTTCGGGGCATATAGACTGGCCAAGGTGTACACATATAGTCGTTCAATTTACATATAAGTATCGCATACCTAGAGTTCGGATCTGACTCCTTATATAAAACTTCCACCTTTATGTCTGCTTTGATTAGTATGGCCACTCCTCTAGTTTTAGAAGAGTGTGAGGCCTCTACTCTAATCGGGAAATTTTTAATCGAGTATGGTATCTCTCGTGAACTAGTCCATTGGGTCTCCTGCAAAAAGACCACATCTGCCTTAAGTGCTCTCAGGTTTTTACTAAGGAGGCTCCGTTTTGTAGTGGAGTTAAGTCCCTGTACATTATGTGTTATTACTTGGAGATGCATGAGTGCAGGTGGAGAAAAAAAAAAAAAAAACAGGAAAGGGATTGAGGGGGAGGGAGGTAGGGAAGGGAATAAGGGAGGAACTAGTTGTGTAGAGGAGCTAGTGTACTGGCAACGTTATGTGAGTACTAGAGAATCGAAGTAAATTGTCCTTACTCAAAACTAGAAGAGAGGGAAAACTATTTTGCTGTAGATGTTATTTGTCAGCTAAATATTAGCTTTCTGTTTTTAAAGGGTCCTGATACAAGGAGCCAAATATGGAGCGAGGGGGAATCAGGGAAATGTCAGCGGATAAGCACTGCTTTAATAACAAATAATATATCTATATAACAATAGTAATAGAATACTAAGGGTATATGGTATAAGCAGCAGAAATAGTGGTATTGTCGATTATGGTCAACTGCAATAAGGAGGGGAGGGCGGGAGACCATAAGAATGTTAATTGACACGGTCAATTAGTTAGTATGTGATATGCTACGGGGTGTGGTACTGAGCTTTATAGTGGGTGAACAAAAAATATAGTCTATGTCAAGAAGGAAAAAAAAAGAAAGAAAGAGGGGGGGTGGAGCCCCAACTCAATGAAGTTGAGAATTAGTTTACTATGCAAGAAAGACATATCTCCTTTAGTGTGGGTTTTACATAGATTACGGTAAACCGTGAAGGAGGATCTAGTGTATGTTATAGGTAAGATAGAACTCACATGTGTACACTGGAAGGTTTCAACTATCCATTCAAAGTAAATTCCTAAAGAAGGCCAATGGTATCTAAAAAAATTTGTTCTAGGAGGGCTAATAGTCTGGCTACAACTATAGAAAAGTATAAGCATACAAGTTAGACTCCTCACCTACAAACACATCATATCATACTAGGGTTACATAAATTTACATTTAACATGTCTGCTTCTGGTGGGAATCTATCAGAGAAAATATATATACCAAACATTTCACAGTCACATAATATAATGAGGTATGAGCAGAAAACCTGATTAACTGTATTAAGGTATAATAAAGGCAAAAGCAGAGAGCAAAGATTGTCACATTACAGATCTTAATAACTGCAAAAACTGTTAATAGGTGCATAGAGTGTCAAACATAGGGGAACAGTATCTTATCTGTTAGGAGTATATTCTATGTAGGATATCAAAACTATATTAGTAGAGAATATTTAGGGTTAAGATAACTATAAAATAGCATATGAGGATGGTTACTTACCCTCGGTAGGTGGTTTCTATAAGAAATAGCCATACTGGGGTCCATACCTACTAATCAGGGTCAAGAGTATCCATAAATAGATCCTATAGAACCTTCTAGAAATCTACATTATGATATTATATATACATTGATCTATTTTAAACATGTCGCTAATCATTGTGACAGAACTTCTGTATTCATCTAAGTGTCTAAAAACATAACAGATACTGTAAGTCACCAACATTGTAAACCTTGGAGATAAAAAGAAGTTAGTGTTATTTAACCAGAACAAAAAAAAAACTTATTGGAGTTCAAAACATCAGGCATGGTACTGGAGATCCAGTGTGTACTTTGCAACAGGGTGATATTAGTTTACCATTTCTAGCATACAATCACCTAGTAGGGATCAGGAGGGAGAAACAGTGACTTTTACATTCTCAATAATCTGGAGGGCAAACTAAAGTTGAGCCTGCCCACCACTTCACGAAGGTTCCTGGTCGGACAAAGTTCTTGTTTTAAAAGGTGGGGGCGAGCGTCTAGGTTTTGGAGCCCACTCCAGGGCTGTAGCTCTAAGTAGAAGAGGTTGGGCTTGAGAAGAGGAGCCTTGGGTGAGATCCTTTTGGGGCCCGGTTGTGAATCCAAATTAGAGGAAAGAGCTGCGGGAGATTTCTGAAGAAGATCCAGTTTCCCTAGTACTTCCATTCCTTGTTTAATGTTGAATATGGTGTAAGAATTGCCATCAAATTAAAAAAAAGAGTTTCACTGGGAAGCCCCATCTATATTTATTGAGTGTTTATGTAGACACTGAGTAACTGGAAAGAATGAGCTTCTTTTGGCTAAAGTGTGCGTGGAAAGATCAGGGAAAAACTGAACCTCCTTGTATGGCCCAGGCAGTTCTTTGTTGAGGAAAGCTGCTTTCAAAAATTTTTCTTTAAAGTCGTAATAATGTAGTCGGACAATTACATCCCTCGGTTGTGCCTGGTTAGCATTTCGTGCTCTCAAGGCTTTATGAGCCCTATCAATTCTGTAATCTGAGTCTTGAGGGGAGTTCAACAGAGCAGTAAACATATTCACTAGATATTGTGGGAGTTCACTTGCTGCAACGCTTTCAGGGATTCCTCTGATGCAGACATTATTGCGTCTAGATCTATCCTCTAGATCAGCTAATTTACCCTCCAGGTCAGAAATTAGTTCAGCTAACGTCTGAGTGTATGATAGAAGATTTGAATGATCCGTAGCAAGATCACAATGTTTACGCTCTAAGATGTCTGATCTCTCTCCTAGAGTTGCTATGTCCCGCTTGAGTTCAGCAACGGATGACTTGAGTTCCAGCTTCATAGAAGTATGATGGGTATCCATTTTGGCTGATAGGGAATTGATAAGTTCTCTAAGAGAGGATGTTTCGGCACTATCTGAGGGTCTAGCACCCGAGGGATGTGTTGAGATTTCATCTTCTTGTCTCATAGGAGAGTCTCTCGAGTCATCATCAGAAAGATCTCTCTCAGTGGTGAATTTGCTATGAAAGTGGTCGGCTACAGTTCTTTTAGGAGCATCTGCCTGCCTATGTTTTTTCCTGTTGGAGTGGGACATCATGGCAGGTGTCAGCGAATACAGTTGTATTAATGTAAGATAATAGTCCAGGAGCGCTTCTTTATTATGTTTGAATTGGGGCCCCAGACCACCTTCTATTTAATGCTTTAGCACATCCTTACTATGTAAAAGTATAAGTAGGAAAATAAGCACCAGTAAGAAAAATAGTGATATAGAACCTACAACTATTCCAGTTTACATTAGAGGTATACCCAATTGGGTTCAATATATACAGTAAATACCCATCCAATATAGAGCTAACCTACTCTCAGTGTTAAAGACCTAATGTGGTCCTCTCCTGGGGGTGTTGTCACTAACTATATGACGATATTGGAAAAGGGGAAGGGGATATGACCCACCAGCACAGGTCTGGCGGGAAAGGGGAGGAGAGGACACACCAGATAGAAGGGTAAATTATTTGTATAAAGATTAAAACCACAATATAGCAGAATCAATGTACATATAGCAAAATAAGACTCTGGAACCCTGAGGAAGAAAAAGTGCAAGGTTAATACACAATATTAAATTACACTCCACCTCAGGTTATGAGCCTGAGGACAATAAGGCTGACGCAGCAGCCTGTATTTTCTGAATTTTTGGCAGTGGTGTCTAGTGTCCACAGTTCATATATATGAGCATATGTTGAGGGTACAGTTGTTAGGAGCTGAGGATGCTAAAAGTATTAGACCGCTTAGTTATTGTAAATGAGCTCTTTGTTGAAGAGCAAAGTTGCAGAATTCACAGAGGTTGCAGTTAGTGTGGGAGGACAGTTCAGCTGTTGCACCAGGTTTATTTCAGGGAATAAAGTTACTTTTTCAGGGCTATATATGATAAAAGATTATATAAAATGTTATGTCAGTTGTACTTTAATAGCCACGTGGGTGCAGCCTGGATTTTATCTGCTTGCATCTGTATTGTTACTAATACTCCTCCTGGCTCTGCTATCGTTTTAATGTCTCTAACTGTTCTGTTAGGAGCACTCTGTTATGAGTCTCCTTCACTTGTTGGGCGAGTGGTAACTTTAAGCTAGTGAGACTGCCCCTGGAATCTAGTGTTCAGGGTAGGATATGGCCGTAGCTGTAGTGAGATCTAGGCTCAAGATGGCGTAGTTTCGTGCCTTTCAAACGCTACTGATAACAAGAAGGCCCTGTGGTTAACCTCGTGGGCTTTAAAGAATTGGGTTGGCTCTCACCCTCAATCAGGAGGTTAGATGTTCTCCTCCCGGCCTCTACCCCACACACACACTAACCTTAAGAGGGCTTAGGCGTCCATTAGACTGTGAGTCTGGTCAGAGAGCCTCTTCTTTCAAGGTGTCCAGATCTCTGGGAAAGTGCTCCGGGGCGGATCCCCGACCCTCCGGAGCTGTGTAGAGACGAGTTAGTAGACTGCAGTGTCCAGTATATGGAACAGGATCCTTCTCGGGCCTCCAAGTAGTATACCCGGTAACTCGGATTCTTTTCGCCTAATGGCCTCTGACAGGGTAAGTGCTCCGGAGAGGGTCCCCGGCCCTCCGGAGCGATGCGGTAGACAGCTATCTGGAAGCTAGTGATAGCGAGGGGAAGTGGTGTTTAGATCCGCGGCATGTAGCCTCGTCCCTCCAGATGAATGAAGAGCCCGTGTCAGATAAAAAGCTTTCCGGCTCTCAGTGTCTGCAGTATCTCAGGATCCCGGAGTAGTTGTGGGGCAGCCTTTAGATATAACCAGTGTGAAGGTAGCAGTTAGTAGAGGTCCTGAGGCTGAGCTCCCCACGTCTGTAGTGGGATAGATAGTTGCCGCCTCCGGCTAGGTAGGATAGTTATGTCCTTTAGGCAAAAGTGTTAAGCCAAAGTCCACAGTGCTGCTTCCGAAATATATGGGAAGTCAAGCTGTCAGTAAGATGTAATGATATATCTCATATACCTTTACCTTGATCAGGATATAAAATAAAATTTCAAGTTTATATCGCATTTATCTATTGTAAATCTCAGGAGCTCAGTACACACACGTCCTAGCTGTGCTAAGGCTAGCTCCGCCCCCATCATTTTTCGCAACTGTGAAGGACACCGGCATTACAGACGCAGTGTCAAACCCTTACAGAACAAACAATTACAAAAAAATAAAACTCCATCTATAAATAATCCACTCTAACACATACAGAAGAGAAAAATTGAAAACAGTTATAGATAAACAAAAAGAAAAATGAGAAAGCATTATCAACTTTAAAATTCCAAAACGCGACCTTGAAGCAACATACTTTATAGGGGCATAGTGTTAGGTATCTTTCCACTTTTTCTGATCCATTTATGTCTACGGGGAATAGGTTATCGTGAGGGCGATATTCTATGTTCTGATTTTTGTGCACATCAGGTTAGCACGCAAGCTTTATTTTTTTACTTTCAACGAGCGCTACCCGACGGCGCTAAAAGTTTACTTCTAGTGTAGTTAGGGCTCCACTCGTAATCTGGCCCGTAATGTTGTACACTTAGGGTATGTGATCACCATGGTAATAGAAATTAGATGTGATTTTGACCCCCTCATTTCAAACATGGTAATTTCCTCTTTCATGCATGGTGTGTCATACCCCTCTGATTAAATTAGAATGGGAGATAGGGGCCCTGTAAACTCACCTCCCCCACCTCTAGAAATAAATTTGTTTCTGGGGGGCAAGTGACCCCTCATTTCAAGGAATAGAGTCTGCACTTTTAGATGAGTGGTTACTTGTCCCTCTAGCCCCTAACATGGGCGGGAGATAGGGGTTCCGTTAGAGCTATCTCTCCCTCAGGTTAAACTGCATTTTAAATGCTACTGCAAGTAATCACCATTTTTATGGCTGAAGTGTGGAGCAACTTTAGAATCCGGATCAGAAGGAGGACTCCCCAGGGTGAGGACACAAGATCTTCATCTGCAATATATAATAGATGCACATGGGAACGCACATCAAAGAGGTTAAAGGGACAGTCTACTCCAAAATTTGCATTGTATAAAAAGATAGATAATGCCCTTACTATCTTTTTATACAATAAACATTTTGGAGTAGACTATCCCTAAACCGATCAGTGTTGAACCTGAACAACTCACTTAGGGATTCGCTCAAGCTTAGCTGTTTCTCCGACTGTGTAAAGTCAGTTTATTTTATCCAACACTCAATTTTTCTTTCTTTTTTTTTAATAACTCAACTTCAACCTGAGTTAGGGCTATTGACAATACATAATTTCAGCTGAAAATTTCCAATCAACTTAAAATTGGTGAATATATGACAGACCCCTGTATCTAGAATTTGAAATGGGCTTTTTCTGAGATTTACTTTAGATTCATATTTCTATCACCTTAGAACTGGTGATTGTCATGAACTTGATAGATGTGCAATGTGGTAATTTGTTCTCAATGTCATAGAATTAATGACGTTGCCTGAACTCACATATTCATATTTATAATACATCATATTTATTTCTGGATGGCTATATTTTGCTGAGAACAAAAGTTAGAGACAAAAAAGCAACTGAAAGCTAATTTCCCTTATGAATTCTAATAAGAGAAAGATTCCCAAAGCAACAGTGAAATGATTAATAAGAGACAAGGTCATTCCTTAGAAACTAAAATAAACCAGCATCTTTGCAGATTCTTCACTACAGATACAGCCCAGTGGCAAACTGAAAGCTGCTGTCAAGGGAATTGCAGTTTGATCAGTGCCCCAGTTGACATTTAAGTATCTACATAATAAACACCTAGATTACGAGTTTTGCATTAGAAGCTGTGCGGTGCTAACGAGCAGCTTATGCTCACCGCTCACTTACAGACAGCGCTGGTATTACGGGTTTTTACAAACCCAGCGTTAACCGCAAAAAAGTGATCGTAGAGCAAAATTTTGCTCCACATTTCACCTCAATACCAGTGCTGCTTACGTTAGCGGTGAGCTGGCTAAACGTGCTTGTGCATTATTTCCCCATAGGAATCAATGGGGGAGAGCCGGTTGAAAAAAACCTAACACCTGCAAAAAAGCAGCGCAAAGCTCCTAACGCAGCCCCATTGATTCCTATGGGGAAAATACATTTATGTCTACTCCTAACACCCTAACATGAACCCTGAGTCTAAACACCCCTAATCTTACACTTATTAACCCCTAATCTGCCGTCCCTGACATTGCCGACACCTACATTATATTATTAACCCCTAATCTGCCGCTCTGGACACCGCCGCCACCTACATTATACTTATGAATCCCTAATCTGCTGCCCCCAACATCGCCAACACCTACATTATATTTATTAACCCCGAATCTGCTGCCCACAATGTTGCCATAACCTAACTACATTTATTATCCCCTAATCTGCTGCCCCCAATGTCGCCACCACGATAATAAAGTTATTAACCCCTAAACCTAAGTCTAACCCTAACCACCCTAACTTAAATATAATTTACATAAATCTAAATAAAATTACTACAATTAACTAAATAATTCCTATTTAAAACTAAATACTTACCTATAAAATAAACCCTAAGCTAGCTACAATATAACTAATAGTTACATTGTAGCTAGCTTAGGGTTTATTTTTATTTTACAGGCAACTTTGTATTTATTTTAACTAGGTACAATAGTTATTAAATAGTTATTAACTATTTAATAACTACCTAGTTAAAATAAAGACAAATTTACCTGTAAAATAAAACCTAACCTAAGTTACAATTACACCTAACACTACACTACAATTAAATTAATTACCTAAATTAAATACAATTAATTACAATTAAATAAAATTATCTAAAGTACAAAACCCCCCACTAAATTACAGAAAATAATAAAGAAATTACATTTTAAGGGGGGGGGGGGATTGGGTGGGTTTAAGAGTAGGGTTGGTTGTGTGGGTGGTGGGTTTTAATGTTGGGGGGTTAATTGTAATTTTTTTTTCAGGTAAAAGAGCTGATTACTTTGGGGCAATGCCCCACAAAAATGCCCTTTTAAGGGCTATTTGTAATTTAGTGTAGGGTAGGGCTTTTTTTATTTTGGGGGGCTTTTTTATTTTGTTAGTTGGATTATATTAGGTGTAATTAGTTTAAAAATCTTGTAATTTCTTTATTATTTTCTGTAATTTAAGGTTTATTTGTTTTTGTACTTTAGATAATTTTATTTAATTGTAATTAATTGTATTTAATTTAGGTAATTAATTTAATTGTAGTGTAGTGTTAGGTGTAATTGTAACTTAGGTTAGGTTTTATTTTACAGGTAAATTTGTCTTTATTTTAACTAGGTAGTTATTAAATAGTTAATAACTATTTAATAACTATTGTACCTAGTTAAAATAAATACAAAATTGCCTGTAAAATAAAAATAAACCCTAAGCTAGCTACAATGTAACTATTAGTTATATTGTAGCTAGCTTAGGGTTTATTTTATAGGTAAGTATTTAGTTTAAACAGGAATTATTTAGTTAATTGTAGTAATTTTATTTAGATTTATGTACATTATATTTATGTTAGGGGGGTTAGGATTAGGGTTAGACTTAGGTTTAGGGGTTAATAACTTTATTATAGTGGTGGCGACAATGGGGGCGGCAGATTAGGGGTTAATAAATGAAGGTAGGTGGCGGCGATGTTAGGACCGGCAGATTAGGGTTTAATAATATTTAACTAGTGTTTGTGATGCGGGAGTGCGGCGGTTTAGGGGTTAATATATTTGTTATATTGGCGGCGATGTCCGGTTTGGCAGACTAGGGGTTAAAAAATGTATTTTAGTGTTTGCGATGTGGGAGGGCCTCGGTTTAGGGGTTAATATGTAGTTTATGGGTGTTAGTGTACTTTTTAGCACTTTAGTTAAGAGTTTTATGCTACGGCGTTGTAGTGTAAAACTCTTAACTACTGGCTTTTAAATGCAGTACCAGGCTTGACAGGAGAGGGTGTACCGCTCACTTTTGGCAGACTCGTAATACCGGCTCTATGCAAGTCCCATTGAAAATATAGGATATGCAATTGACGTAAGTGGATTTGCGGTATTTCCGAGTCTGGCCAAAAAAGTGAGCGGTACACCTATACCTTCAAGACTCGTAATACCAGCGGGCGTTAAAAAGCAGCGTTGGGACCGGCCAACACTGCTTTTTAAGCCTAACGCAATACTCGTAATCTACCTGAAAGGATGTATCTAGTAAAGTAAATTCAGCCTAATCTTGTATAGAAGTAAATAACCCTGAAAAAAAGTTTATTTTTAATTACTAGTATTTCCCTGCACTGTTTTACACTTAAACTTAAAGGCATATATAACACCTTTTAATTAGAAGACTTTTCTGTAACGTTGCAATAAATTAAAGGGACATAAAACCACATTTGATTTTTCTTTCATGATTCAGATAGAGCTTGCTATTTTAAACAACTTTCCCAGTTTAATTCTATTATATAATATGTTTTATTCTCTTGAAATCCTTTGTTGAAAGAGATACCTAGATAGAACTCAAGAGCTGCTGATTAGTGGCTGCACATATATGCCTCATGTTATTGGCTCACCAAGTAATGCAGGTAACACCCAGTAGTGCATTTGACAAAGGCTACCAAGAGAATGAAGCAAATTAGATAATAGAAGTAAATTGGACAGTTGTTTACAATTGTATTCTCTATCTAATTCATGAAATAATATTTTTGGGTTTTTATGCACCTTTAACATACTAGCTGAGTGTGGGAACATTCAGAATATATTCACCCCTTGTTTCCTGCAATTGATTTTCAATGGCCAAACTCGCCATAGACTTATTTAGAGTAACCAATTAGTGCTTGTTACTTGAGTAGACAAGGTTTGCCACAGAATATTTTGTAAAAGCATTTTCACAGTTTTACTGAATTATTTTATCACTGCTGAAGCCAGTAAAAGACCGATACAAGGCAAGGTTACAGCTATAAAGTCTCTAGTGTGCACTACCAATTTTAGAACAGGAAGCCACAGGGGCATAATAAATAATGAATTTATTATACTACAATCTCATTTCCCTTTAAAGGGACATTAAACACTAAATACATGCTTGATAGAATGGTGCATTCAAAGAAAAGATTAGTCCATGACTAACATGTAGATTATTTTTTAAAGTTTCATTAGTTGTTTAAAAAGTGACAAAATAAGTGTAAAGTTTTAGTATCTATAAAACACTGGGAGCTGCCATGTTGTAACTTAGGTTACCTTCTCTGCTGTGGCCAATTAGGGACAGTTATAAATAGGTCACTAGAGTGAGCAGCCAATGGTTGTGCTGGATTTAACAGTGTTCTGCACTTCCATTTCTAACAGGAACTGAAAAGCTCACAGTTTCAGAATGGAATTACAGGCAAAGAGGACAAAATAAATAATGAAAGTATATTGCAGAGTTGTTTTATATATACAATTTATCATTTTATATTACCATCTCAAAGTGTTTAATGTCCCTTTAATAAATATAACACTACTATAAAGAATTTCGTAGGAATTCCAAAAATACCCTTGTCATCTTGTTAAGCATCATAGGCTGAGCACAGAGAGATTGCATGATATTGTCATAGAGTGCACGATGCACACTGTCTTTTGATAAATAATAGAGTATTCCGTCAAAACTGTTAGAACTAGCTCAGTGTAAAAATAACATTTCTGACAGTTTTTTCAGAATACATTAATAGGTTCTTCAATTGAAAAAAAATTGACATGAAAATTAGTTCATTTTGGTGAACAATACAAATACCAATTTTAGAAGTTTGTCAAGAAAAGGTGAAAACAACACTTTTAGCAAATTAAAATGTAACTCCCTATACTATTAAATCACAACATAGCTCACCACAATTAACTCCCTACACTATTTACTCCCTAAACTGCCAAATAGACCACTGCAATGTACCCCCTAACCTCTTAACAGCCACCACCCCCAAACCCCCTAACATAACACCCCCTAAGTTAAAATAAATCCCATAACAATACAGAAAAAAACTACTATTACTAACAATAACAAAACTAACATTATAGAAAAAAAACTGCCATTACCTATAAAAAAACACATTACCAAAAAACCCCAAACAAGCCAGTAAGACCTATGCTAAAAATAAAGTCCCTTTAAAAAAAAAAAAACAACCCAAAATAACAAATCATAAGATAACACTAAAACCTACTCTAAAAATTGCCCTGTGCTCTAGGTGAAGTAATCATCTATTTTAGTGAATGAAACCCTAGCCTAAAACCAAAGTAACCCCCCACCCATAAAAAAAACTACACTAAAAATTGCCCTGTAATGGGCATTTTGCAGGGCATTACCCTAAAATGATTACAGCTCTTTTATTATTTTTTTTTTTTAAATAGCCTAAAGAAAAATACCCTATCCCAAAAAAAAGATTGCCCAGGGCAGGGCCCTAAAGTGATTACAGCTCTTTTTCCCAATAAAAAACAACAACCCTAAACTAAAAAAAACCCTATTTTTAAAAAATACTAACCTAAAAAAACCCTATACTAAAGAAAAGTTCCCCTGAGAAGGGCATTTGATAGAGCATTACCCTAAAGTGATTGCCGCTCTCTTTGGAATTTAAACAAAAAAACTATTCTAAAAAACCTAAACTTAAAAAAAAAAACTATCTTAAAAAAAAAGATGCCCTGAAAAGGGCATCAGTAATTACAGCTCTTTTGCCCTTCAACCTAAAAAAAAAACATTCATTAAAATCTTATCGCTAAACCCCAAAATTGGTATTTACCAAGCTTGAATCCGGCTCCTAGGTGATCAACTCCAGAGGTGCTTCTCTTTTTTCTTCATCCATGGCGGCCCTCCGCTGGGCCAGTCTTTTTCCTTATTCTTCCATACAATGCTTCTAATCTTCTATCCAAAGTTTCTTCTTGTCTTCTTATCTTCCATCCGATCTGTCTTCATGGGGTCACCACTCCCTTATATAGGGGTGCACTTGCATTCCTATTGGCTGATTTTCAAATCCAAATTCAAATTAGCCAATAGAAAAAGCTATTATTCTATAGAATATACAAGTATTAATTTGTTACAGTTACATAGAAACTGTTAAAGCATAATAAGAATTTGTAAAATCACAATCCTTAATAAACCCTTGTATATACAATAAAATACAGAATAGAAAGTACAAAGTTTAAATGTAATAAAAGTTATTCTGAAGTGTAAAGTGATATTCAATACAAAGCACAAAGTGTAAATGCAACAGAACTCTCATGTAATGCAGTGCTATATTTTCTGGGCTTGTCTCACCTTCACATAGAGAAATTCAGAAAATGCCCCTTGGAGAGGTAAAGCAAAATCTGCCCTTTGAAAATTTCACTATGGATCTTGTAGTGCTGGAGGATCATTTTTAGAATATCTCACCTGAATGAAGAGGTTTTGAATATCAGGCTCTTAGGCTTAGGTATCGCAGAGAACTGCATGGTCAATAGTGACAAAATCACATGATCTAACAAATGAGAGTATGGGGCATATTTATCAAGCTCCGTATGGAGCTTGATGCCCCTTGTTTCCGGTGAGCCTTCTAAAGGCCGCTGCTCCATAACTTGTCTGCATGCTCTGAGGTCGCAGACAGAAATCACCCCGATTTAATATGATCGGGTTGATTGACACCCTCTGCTAGCGGCCAATTGGCCACGAATCTGCAGGGGGCGGCATTGCACAAGCAGTTTACAAGAACTGCTGGTGCAATGATAAATGCTGACAGCATATGCTGTCGGCATTTATTGATGTGCAGCGGACATGATATGCTACTTTGTATCATGTCCGCTCGCACATTGATAAATATACCCCTATGTCTTTTTTTCACTAAAATATCACTTTAAATGTACACCTGTAAAAATAAAATAAAATTGCACTTTTGGCTGGTCTCTAGGGACCTATAGCAGATAGTTACAAATTGCTAGAGACCTTCAAGACACCTTGTTTGGAAGAGTACTTGAATGTTTTCCAGTGATCATAATTCCAAAATACCTTTGCCATCAAAAATCCCTGAAGCTCAAATTCATTACCTTCCTGAAAACAACAAAAAATAGTCATCTGTGTCATTTATCTTAGTATTTGGTAATAATAAAAAACAAATTATGCATTATTAATGGCAAACAAAAATGGTGATTTCCAGGGTTTCTTGATTCTATCATAGATTGAAAGGCCTTTATGTTGCAATAAAACATTTGTGTTAGATATACACATAGAGATATGTACCGTATGTCTCGCTGAGAGATTTGAAAATAGCTTTATCAGTATAGTGGACATGTTTTTTGGACTATTTTTTTACTGCTATTTATTAGTATCCAATTGCTTATTACTTTTTTTTTTTTTAACTTTGAAGGAACATTAAACCCAAATTGTTTCTTTCAAGATTCAGATAGAAAATTCAATTTTAAACACCATTGTTATTTACTTCTATTATCTAATGTGCTTAATTCTTCAGATATCCTTTGTTGAAGAAATATCAGTGCACATGGGTAAGCCAATCACATGAGGCATCTATGTGCTGCAACCAATCAGCAGCTACTGAGCCTATCTAGATATGCCTTTCAGCAAAGATTTGAAGAGAATGAAGCAAATTAGATAATAGAAGTAAATTAGAAAGTTGTTTAAAATTGCATGTTCTTTCTTAATTATGGAAGAAAAAAAAAATTGGATTTTATGTCCCTTTAATCAAGCAGGAAGCATTTGTATCTTTTGATGACATTGTTATCCAATATGGCAGTGGGAATTTTACTGTGCTTTGCCCAGGAGCTAAACGAATGTTAAAATGTGAAAACTTTTGGGGTACTTGGTAATAAGTTATAGGGGCTGATTTATCATGTCCGGGCGAACATTTATCATTGCACAAGCAATCCTTGTGAAATGCTTGTGCAATACTGCCCCCTGCATATTCGTGTCTGCTAGCAGGGGGTGTCAATCAACCCAATCGTATCCGATCTGGCTGATTGTTGTGCAACGCCTCAGAGCTGGCACACGAGTTAAGGAGCAGCGGTCTTAAAGGGACACTCAGGTTAAATTAAATTTTCATGATTCAGATACAGCATGTAATTTTAAACAACTTTCCAATTTACTTCCATTAAAAAAAATGTGCACAGTCTTTTATAATTACAATTTTTGAGTCACCAGATCCTACTGAGCATGTGCAAGAATTCACAGACTATACGTATATGCATTTGTGATTGGCTGATTGCTATCACATGGTACAAGGGGAGTGGAAATATACATAATTTTGAAATTTGTTATAAAAAAATCTACTACTCATTTGAAGTTCAGACTAAGTGCTATTGCATTGTCTTGTTATCTTGCATTTGTTGATTATGCAAATCTAATGTGTTTACTGGTCCTTTAAGACCTTAACTTACATTTCCGGCGAGCCTGATAAAGTATTCTCTGGGGTTTATCATTATCAAGTCCTTTTAGCTGTTAGTGAAAAATGGCTTCATAAATGTGTAAGTATTGATTGTGATCAGAAATCTTATCAGAATGATAAGTACAGGACCTTTTTTCACCAAAATGAAAAAACTCAGAAACAATCAAATTTGAAAGCTTTTAAAATAACTCATCAGAGGGGGCGGAGCCTAGCCACGCAGGCAAATGGCTGCACATAAACCGAGTTCCGTAGTCCTTAGTGTTCTTTTGAAAAGTTTTGTGCACTCATCAGCAGCTAAACCTTAACTTCAAGTATCACCAGCTTGCCTACGATCAGTCGATCATCCCCATGCCACATAAGCCAGACAGAGACACGATCAGAGGACAGAAGACCTGGAACAGCGGTGGGCACATGCGGCAGAGGCACCACTCAAGGTTCCTGATGGCGAAGGGGATTCCGCAACAGGCCAAGCAGAAGCACAAAAGCAGTGCATAGCAGCATCATCAGTAAGGTCTGGAACAGACTTACTGGGCTTTAGTTAAGACCCGCATGGTGTAAGCTACTACCGCGCAGCACAGTGGGTAATCCAAGCTGAACCACCGGAGATGCTCACCTTCATCGATCATCTGCATGCCGGGGGTAACAAGATGCTAATCAAAAAATCAACAAACTTTTTAAGACTGAGCTTAATAAAATCCTTTTGAAGGTTTTTTCGGAGGCGCGTGACTCTGGATCTTTTAGAAAGGAATTCTTACAAGCAATAATACTCCCCATCCCAAAGCCGAACAAAGATCCCTCCCAGTGTAACAGTTATAGGCCGATCGCATTGATCAACGGAGAAGTAAAATTATATGCTAAGCTCTGGGCCAATCGCCTAAACCGTTTACTTCCGAGAATAGTTCATACGGATCAAGTTGGGTTCACTTTTGGTAGAGAGGGACCAGATAATGCTCGAAAAGTACTTGGCATTCTTATGGAAGCTTCCAGACTGAGACGTCCCATGCTGGCCCTGTCGCTTGATGCGGAGAAGGCATTTGACAGGGTCAGATGGGACTATCTGTGGCTCACTCTCACGCAGTTTGGCCTTCCACTGGAAGTAATAACAGCAATCCGGGCCTTATATTCTGACCCCTCCGCAGTGGTTAAGGGTCTGGGATTTGCCTCCCCAGAAATCCAAATCACCAATGGCACCAGACAGGGGTGTCCCCTGTCGCCTCTGATTTTTGTTTTGGCTATTGAGCCCCTAGCCCAGGCCATTAGGAATTCCCAAATGATTTGCGGAGTCCGGTTTGCCAGAGGAGATACGAAACTAGCACTGTTTGCCGATTACGTGACCTTGTTCCTAACTAACCCATTGGGTTCTTTGCCTGCTCTCCTCAACCTCATATCTAAGTTTGGCAATCATAGCTATTATAAAGTTACTGTCCTTAAAACTGAAGCATTACCTGTCTGTATCCCTTCATTTGAGTTAGGCCCTGATCCAAGACTAGTAGTTTCTCTAAATTATGCCACTATTATCAGAGAAGTCACTGAACTTACTACCTCCTGGAATTTTAGGGAGATCTCGTGGCTAGGCCGCATAGCATCTTTTAAGATGACGATCCTGCCCAAAATTCTCTACTATTTCCGTTGTATTCCACTCAATGTTCCCAGTGGTCTTATATGTAGACTTCAGTCCCTTGGCCAGAATTACATTTGGGGCCAGTCCAAGCCCCGCATTGCGGCGAAAATACTCCAGAAACGTTATGAACAAGGGGGCGTAGTCATGCCTAGTATTCAAGAATACTATGAAGCTGCACGACTTTCCCACATTTTGGCGTGGGCGGATAAGGGTGAGCCAAAGGGATGGAAGGCCATAGAGGCGTCTAACCTTCCTCCAGGGTTAAGACTGTCTGACCTACCCTGGATTCCCGAATATTGGCTAGATGTTCTGGGGATTGAGAATGCCATTATCAGTAATAATGTAAAAATATGTAAGTATTAGGCATTTCCCTAATATCGATCCACACCCCTCGCCTATACACTCTATTTCGGCCCTGCTTGCAACTCTGCCAGATGCACACATTTTGCAGTTGGGTGAATGGAACTTGCAACAAGTATCCCACCTTTATCCATCAGGCACATTACTTACCCCAAATAATTTGAACTCTATCGTGCAAAACCCTACATCATGGGTCATATTTGATTATTCCAGACTGTAGTCCTTCCTACTGTCCTGGGGATTCCCTAGATGCTCCAGTAGACCTCGGACTACCTGGGAGAAACTGTGGCAGCTGCAAGTTAAGACACCTAAACTCATATCACATCACTATAATCTCATACAGATGTCCATTAACCATAATAGACCTTGGCAACTTAGGGCCTGGGAGGGTGACTTATCCAGACCAATTACGGACAAAGATTTACATCTAGCTGTGACCTTAACAAAGAAAACCGTACACTGTGCAAATACTTTGGAATCCTACATAAAGCTGTTCTTGAGATGGTACTACACCCCTTCCAGACTTTCGCAGATGTTCCCTTCAACATCCCCACTATGCTGGAGGGAGTGTGGACAAAGGGGCTCAGATATGCACATATGGTGGAACTGTCCCAAATTGCAGCCCAAATGGAACCAAGTGTCTGACCTTTGTTCAGCCCTTGGTCTATCAACCTCTCTGACTCCAGAGATGGCACTCTTACATATATTTCCAAAAAAAATCCAGATTACCTTAGCTAAATTGATAGTCTTTGTTCTCGCAGCCATGAAACTAGCGATAGCTAGAGCATGGAAGCAGCCCCAGCCTCCAGACATTACAGCCGTAACCCCCATCATTCAAGCATATGCCAATATGGAAAAAAGCTTCTACTTTAGTCTAGACAAAGAGGATCTGTACTGGCAGATTTGGGAGCCTTGGTTTACTTACCAGGATGACCAAAGACAAATGCATGTACAGTGCAGAGTTTCTAGCCCTCCCCCACAATAATGCATAGCTTAGAATTTTACCCAAACTTGGTCTCTGACTGATGTTGCCCCCACCTCACTCCATTCTCCTTCTCCCTCTATCCTTCTCCCTCTATCCTCTCCTTATTAGATGACTTCCTTTTCCCCTTTCCCTTTCTTACCCTTCCCCCTCCCCTCTCGGAGTTACTTGCCCCACCTGGAAATGCATATCAACTCTCAACCTACGTGTTATCAAATGAGGTTTATTAAATGGAAATTTTCAGCTGACTTTTCTTGTCCAATGCAATACTTTCAGATGTTCTATTATGATAGCTTACGCAATTGAACTACGTTAATATTATCTGCCTAATTTGTAAGGTTATCTAACTTTAAAAATCTTATCTAGGTTCATTCCAAGAAGCTAATTATCCTCATCATTTTGCTTTTTGCATTTATTGTACAGAATTGTTGGACCTCTGATGTTATAAAAAAATAAAAAAATAATAGAAGCATAAAACAGCCCACTCCTGACAGCAACACATCAAGTGGCAAATTATAATTTACAAATAGAAGATACTATGATGCCAAATAAAAGAGCTCGTAGACCATCCAAAGACGTCCACGCTTCCAATATTAAAAAAAATTGCAGCAGACCCTGTCCCTGTATCCAGTAGGGACCTTTAGGACTCTTACAAGCAAACAATAGCATCACAAGTCCACGGCCCAGACCCTGTCCATCATAACTATATCACCAAAGATCACCTTAAACTGTTCTCCTCTAAAAAAGACATCAAAGAAGCTATGATGGATATCAAGGCTATGTTCGGATAGTTTAAAAAAGATGTAGCTGTCGTAGATCAAAGGGTCACTCTTCAATCAAGCTATCCACAATCACAAGAAGTGGTAGTAAACAATCTTTTGGAAAGTGTAGAAGATTTGGAGAACAGGAGCAGGAGGAACAACTTGAGGCTCTGTGGAATACCTGAATCAGTTGCCCCCACCTCACTCCATACGCATATCCAAGGCTTCATAAGATACCTTAAAGATTTAACATCCTCGGAAGAGGTACAGATAGAACGGGCGCATAGGGCGCTGTGCCCCAAACCACCTAACAGAGCACCACTAAGAGAAGTCATTGTCAAGCTCCTATCCTACAAGGATAAAGACGATGTCCTCAGGCATGCCAGCGTTAAGCAATAATTGGAGTATGAAGGGGATGAAATACAAGTATTTTCTAACCTGTGCCTGGCTACCCTTCAAAAAAGAAGAGACTTACGATTCATTACCACAGTCCTAAAAGAACAAAAAATCTTATACAGATGGGATTTCCCAAAAACATCATAGCCACCAAAGACAATGCTACTGCCATATTCAGAGGGATAGGAGATCTACCCACATTCAATCAAGCGCAGATTGACGCAGATGCACCCAGAATAGCTCCTCTTGTCAATGAGTACTTACTTGGCTGACAGTTTGGTTTTGATTGCACACTTTGCTAATTGACTGGGGCCTTCCAGACCTGAAGATACTCATGGCCTTTACATGTGCTTGGCTCAGAGATACCGCAGGACTAAGGAGATCAGTACAGCTAAGTCCAAATCTAGAGTTATATTGTATTGGCTTGTACTAATGTTTCTATCTTGTTGACTGGGTTTAAAAAAAAAAGTGACACTTGTGTTGAGACTTGGAAGGGTCTATGTGGAAACCATTACATTATCACTATAGACAAAGTTTAATTGTGTTTACACATCATATTGTTTCCAAGTTGTTGTTCTTATTTCAATATAATGTTATTTGTAAGATTTATATACCCACACCAAATGACTGGCAAAGCTTTAGAAGTTCATATTAATCACACATGAGTGGCCCAAAATTTTACACAGAGCATCAGAACACATCTAATCAGACATACAGGTATGACAAGCGAGAGGGAGATTTCTTCCCTTCATCATGATACATAACATAACCCACATTAGGCCCTCCTAATAACTAGGTATAATGCATATATCACCATAAGAACAACTGTAGACTACATCATCTTAATTACACTATAGATATACACAAAGTCTACCACATTGGCACTAAAGGCTATTGGACATGAACTCACATATGCACTCAGCTCAGCTTTTTGACTCAGAGATACCACAGGACTGGAGACATTGGCACAGCTAGGTCCAAATCTAGAGTTATATTGCATTTGATTGTTCTAATGTCTCTTATTGTTTCTAGGTTTATGTTCTTGTTTTAATATAATGTTATTTGTAAAGTTTAAATACCCACACCAAATTACCAAATGTTACAGCTTCAAAAGTTCATATTAATCTCACATGAGTGGTCCAAAATGTACACAGAATGTCAGAACACATCTAATCAGACATAGGACAAGCTAGAGGGAGATCCTTCCCCTACATCATACTACATAACATAGCCCACATTTGACACTCCTAATATATATGTATAATGCAGATATCATCATAAGAACAACTATAGAACACATCATCTTAACTGCACTATAAACATACACAAAGTCTACAATATAGGTACTAATGGCCATTGGACATGAACTCACTCATGCACTCTACCCAGCTGTTCTGGGCTTCTCTGAGCATAAGCAGCATGGGGCGCAGGGGAGAATCGGAGAGGCCTGCTGATAAGTTGATCAGACACACACCCTAAATTTAAGGTTGCACAAACCTACACATAGAAGTTTCAATGTTTATCATAAAACAAGTAAGAACACAGGGAAAAATACCCCTGAATTTGAAATTGGTATTTGAATAAGATTTTAGTTGATCGTATATTGATATACTGTGATTGTCATAAGCAGCTTATTTTGCTGTTATCTTTTCACTTGTACTAACCCCCACTTCACTTCCTCCAACCCTTAGTAAGGAAACATGCTTCCCTCATCTAACTTCTTTCCTCCCTTACTCCTATCCCCATACACAATATCCTCCTCTCTCCTACTGTAACATGTCACCAGCGTATAGCCATAGGAATAATCTAGCGGTGGAACTGGTTTCCATCAATGTCAAAGGCTTCAATAGTCCTGGGAAACTCTCTATTGCTATAAGAGACTTACATAGAATGGGGAGTGACATCATAATTGTTCAAGAGACACACTTCTCGAGAACTCATGAATCCAAGTAGTTCAATCGGCACTATCCAGAAGCCTATTTTGCATCTGGCCCCTCAAAAAAAAAATGGAGTAGGTATCCTTTTCAGTGCTAAAATGCCTTTCCAGCTGATACAGGTATTAAGAGACCATGATGGTAGGTTCCTGCTCCTGACTGGCTCACTCTTCGGCAGACCAATAACATTAGTAAATGTATATTTACCCAACCACTCTCAGCTCCCATTTGTCAAAAAATTATTTGTAAAATTTTAGAATATCAAACAGGCATGCTATTTCTTGGAGGTGATCTTAATGCATCTCTGAGCTCTGATTTAGACACATCGAATGACGTCTCCAGCATTCCCCTCAAAATACTCAAACGCATGACCAACTCCCTAAAAGACATAGCTCTGCACGACATATGGCGCACATTACATCCTACAACCAAAGATTTTACTTTTTACTCACATCCACATAGAAAATACACAAGAATTGATTATATCTTTAAAGACCCTGCAGGCTTAATTATCACTTCAGACAGCAATATTAAGCCAATAACTTGGTCTGACCATGCCCCAGTTTCTTGCTCGATACTATGGCCCAACACCCCAATCACACCATATGTCTGTAGGCTGGATGACTCACTGCTAAATAACCCTCTCCTTAAAATAGAGTTACAGAAAACACTGAAGGAATACTTCAGCCTTAGCACAGATGACACCATACATAGTACTACTACCTGGGAGGCTCATAAATGTGTCCTCTGAGGAGTGCTAATGAAGCATAAGGCCAATATCAATAGACAAAAAAAAGAACAATACAAATCACTACTTGAGCAAGTGGTTAGACAAGAGCAAGCACACAAAGAACGCCCAGAGGATGAGGTGCTTCAAACCACCTTGACTCAAGCCAGAACAAATCTTTTACAGTTCTTACAAACAGAACATCAGAAAAAAAGCCCTGATACTGAGACAACAGTTTTTTGAGCATGGGGATAATGCAGGAAAACTCCTAGCCCATGCAATATTGCGAAAAAAAATTAAGTCCTATGTTCATGGGATATCTTATCACCAAGGGGTTCCTAGAGCAGATGGAATATCAGTAGCCAACATATTTAGGAATTTTTATGAGTCCCTATACAATATTCATCCCCCAACACAGGAAATTATTGGACCTGACCCACAATCTGCCTCAGAGTAGGCTATTTTAGAGTATTTATCAAGAGTCACCATGCCTCAACTATCAAAAGAGGATTCAGACTACTTAGAAACCCCATTTACTATGAAAGAGTGCATGGCGGCCATTAAAGATTTGCCTACACGCAAGAGCCCAGGTCCAGATAGATTTGGTGCTAGCTACTACAAAACATTTTCTGACATTTTAGTGCTTCAGCTGCTATAGACTTTCAACCATCTCTCAGATTTCCAAGTACCATGCTAGAGGCTCACATCACTGTGATTCCCAAGCCGAATAAACCCACTGAAAAACCTGAAAATTACCAACCTATATCCCTTCTAAATTCGGATGTCAAAATTCTGGCCAAGGTTTTAGTAAATCGATGAAATAGATTTCTACCCCAATTAATTTCAACAGATCAAGTAGGTGTCATCCCTGCCCGTGAAGCATGGGACAATATATTAAAAGTTCTACAATTAATAACATACACCAATGATAAGTCAGTACCTCTTGCCCTGGTCTCAACGGATGCTGAAAAGGTTTTTGATTGGGTTAACTGGTCCTTTATGCACCTTACTTTGACCAAACTAGAGTTTGGCCCTAGCTTCATCAACCTCCCAGCCTTCTCACTATACTCCTCACCTAACACGAGAGTTAAAGACAATGGCATGCTCTCTGATACATTTAAAATTAGTAATGGAACAAGACAGGGCAGCCCTCTCTCTCTCCATTACTTTTCACTCTGACTTTAGAAGTATTAGCGTGTAAGATCTGCACTAACCAAAATATAAAAGGTATCACCGTTGGCCAAATCGAGCATAAACTAGCGATGTATACAGATGATATCTTACTAACAATATCAGACACAATATCATCGCTTCAGGCTACACTGAGGGAGTTTGAGGAATACGGGAAAGTATCAGAATCCTACTAAACCCTTCAAAGTCAGAGATTCTAAATATCTCAGAGTCCCCCAGAGTCTTAGATAGCCTTCGCCTTCAGTGCCCCATTAGAAAAGCCCAACATTTGCTAAAATACCTTAGAATCACCCTCACACCCAACATAGCTGAGTTAGTAGATCATAACTACAAACGTATAAGAAATGATGTCCTACGAGACCTTTCCAATTGGAAAAATAAAAGCGTCTCCTGGATGGGGCGCATCACTGTTATCAAAATGAATAGCCTTCCTAGGGGATTGTATATCTACAAACCATTCCCCTGTCCACAGCATCACATATTTTGCATCAAATACAATGCAAAAGAATCCTATGTATGGAATGGGCAGAGACCTAGAATTAGGTGACAAACCATATACCTCCCTAGAGATAGAGGAGGAGTAGGATTACCACGCTTAGACGAATATTGGAAATCTATAAAGCTGAAAGAGATTGGTTGAGAAGTGTAATCGTCCAAAAGCAAGGCATGGATACAGCTTGACAATGAAATACTACAAAGGAGAAATGTCGGATCCCTAGCGTGGGTTACACCGACAACCTGCCCTAAATTAATCAATAGATACCACCTGATAGAAGAAATGTACTTGGATTGGGATAGGCTGATGCTGGCTGAAAGCCATGTCTCTACCCATCACTCCCCCATTATACCTGTACGGGAGAATCCTGATATAAGGGATGGACTGTGTGCCTCATACATCAGGCTCAATATCAAATACCCTACATATAGGAAAGATTAAAACACAGACGGAACTAGCCGAATGGGATAATCAACTATTTTCATCCTGGTTTCACATTGCACAGCTCACCCACTTCTACAATACTCATAAAGATAGATTATCCCTAAACAGACAAAAAACACCTTTCAGAAACTTATGCACTGCAAACCATACACCATAACATCTAATATCACTACTCTATAGACTGTTCCTTTTAAAAAGTGACTCAGTTCTTCCATCTTATAAAGAAGCCTGGCATAGAGATCTGGGACTTGAGATTGAGACCAACGAATGGCTTAAAATATTTGAAAGGGCTAAAAAAAACTCAGTAATGGCTAGAATCCAAGAGATGCACTATAAATTATTGAGTAGATGGTACTTGACCCTCCAACGACTAAAAATGATCTACCCTAATGCAAGTGGGGAATGCTGTAGAGACTGTGGCGAGGAGCTAAATATTTAACCATCAACTTGTAATACCGAACTGTGTCCTGTTTTCTATTTTAAAAACTAAAAAAAACAGTCACCTAGATTACGAGTTGTGCGTTCATGTTTTAACGGTGAAAAATGGCAATTTCAGCATTAAAACAGCACCGCAGCCATTAAAAGTCTTGTCGGTATAGCTGTACCACAAGCCTTTTAGCCTGTAATGCAACATCTGTCCCGCACACGTAAAAATTAAATTTTTTATATGGGACTTCCATAGCGCAGCCATTACGAGTTTTGCGGTGAGGCTAAAAAACTTGGGTTGCAGCCTCTACCGACAAGATCCGTTCCGCAATCTAAAAGCAGTAGTTATGAGTTTTACGCTGCAAATCTGTACCATAAAACTCATAACTAAACTGCTACAAAGTACACTAAATACCCATAAACTACCTATTAACCCCTAAACCGAGGCCCTCCCACATCGCAAACACTATATTGAAGTTATTAAACCCTAATCTGCCGCTCTTGACATCGCCGTCACTAAAAAAAATTATTTACCCCTATTCTGCCGCTCCCTGACATCGTCACCACTATAAAAAAGGTTATTAACCTCTAAACCGCAGTCCTCCCGCATCGCAAACACTATTTAAATATTATTAACCCCTAAACTGCAGTCCACTTACCTCGCCCACACTATACTTGTTATTAAGCCCTACACCGCCGCCACTATATTAAACCTAATAACCCCTAAACTGCAAGCCCCCCACAATGAAATATACTAAAGTAAACTATTAACCCCTAAACCGAAAGCCCCCCACATCACAATAAACTAAATTAACTAGTAACCCCTAAACCTAACGCCCCCCAACTTTATATTAAAATTACAATTTCCCTATCTTATATTAAATTAAAACTTACCTGTCAAATTAAAAAAACTAAGTTTAAACTAACAATTAAACTAATATAACTATTAAAATAAAATTAAACTATCTACCAATTAAATTAAACTAAACTACACATTAAAAAAATTCTAACACTACTCTAAAAATAACAAACTATCTGCTAGAATACGAGTTTTTGTCGGTAAGGCTTGCGGGGCTAACGAGCAGTGCGGGGCTAACACCTAATCTAATCCCCCTAATAAAATAAAAAAGCCCCCCAAAATAATAAAATTCCCTACCCTATACTAAATTACAAATAGCCCTTAAAAGGGCTTTTTGCAGGGCATTGTCCCAAAGTAATCAGCTCTTTTACCTTTAAAAAAATACAATACCCCCCAACATTAAAACCCACCACCCACACACCCAACCCTACTCTAAAACCCACCCAATCCTCCCTTAAAAAAACCTAACACTAACCCCTTGAAGATCACCCTACCTTGAGACGTCTTCACCCAACCGGGCAGAAATGGTCCTCTAGACGGCCAGAAGTCTTCATCCTATCCGGGCAGAAGAGGTCCTCCAGACGGGCAGAAGTCTTCATCCAGACGGCATCTTCTATCTTCATCCATCCGGAGCGGAGCGGGTCCATCTTCAAGACATCCAACGCGGAGCATCCTCTTCTTCCATAGACTAACACTAAATGACGGTACCTTTAAGTGACGTCATCCAAGATGGCGTCCCTTCAATTCCGATTGGCTAATAGAATTCTATCAGCCAATCGGAATTAAGGTAGTTTTTATTTTTTTATTTTGGGGGGCTTTGTTATTTTATTAGGGGGCTTAGAGTAGGTGTAATTAGTTTAAAATTGTTGTAATATTTTTCTAATGTTTTAATTTAATGTGTTAATGTAAATATTTTTTTATTTTTTGTAACTTAGTTCTTTTTTATTTTTTGTACTTTAGTTAGTTTATTTAATTGTATTTATTTGTAGATATTGTATTTAATTAATTTATTGATAGTGTAGTGTTAGGTTTAATTGTAGATAATTGTAGGTATTTTATTTAATTAATTTAATGATAGTGTAGTGTTAGGTTTAATTGTAACTTAGGTTAGGATTTATTTTATAGGTAATTTTGTAATTATTTTAACTAGGTAGCTATTAAATAGTTATTAAGTATTTAATAGCTATTGTACATGGTTAAAATAAATACAAAGTTGCGTGTAAAATAAATATTAATCCTAAAATAGCTACAATATAATTATTCGTTATATTGTAGCTATATTAGGGTTTATTTTACAGGTAAGTATTTAGCTTTAAATAGGAATAATTTATTTAATAAGAAATAATTTATTTTGTTAGATTTAAATTATATTTAACTTAGGGGGGTGTTAGTGTTAGGGTTAGACTTAGCTTTAGGGGTTAATACATTTATTAGAGTAGCGGTGAGGTCCGGTCGGCAGATTAGGGGTTAATAATTGAAGTTAGGTGTCGGCGATGTTAGGGAGGGCAGATTAGGGGTTAATACTATTTATTATAGGGTTATTGAGGCAGGAGTGAGGCGGATTAGGGGTTAATAACTTTATTATAGTAGCGGTGAGGTCCGGTCGGCAGATAAGGGGTTAATTATTATAGGTAGCTGGAGGCGACATTGTGGGGGGCAGATTAGGGGTTAATAAATATAATATAGGGGTCGGCGGTGTTAGGGGCAGCAGATTAGGGGTACATAGCTATAACGTAGGTTGCGGTGGTGTACGGAGCGGCAGATTAGGGGTTAAAAAAAATATGCAGGTGTCAGCGATAGCGGCGGCGGCAGAATAGGGGTTAATAAGTGTAAGGTTAGGGGTGTTTAGACTCGGGGTGCATGTTAGGGTGTTAGGTGCAGACATAGGAAGTGTTTTCCCATAGGAAACAATGGGGCCGTGTTAGGAGCTGAACGCTGCTTTTTTGCAGGTGTTAGGTTTTTTTTCAGCTCAAACTGTCCCATTGTTTCCTATGGGGGAATCGTGCACAAGCACGTTTTTGAAGCTGGCCGCGTCCGTAAGCACAGCTGGTATTGAGAGTTGCAGTGGCGGTAAATTATGCTATACGCTCCTTTTTTGGAGCCTAACGCAGCCATTCTGTGAACTCTAAATACCAGCGGTATTTAAAAGGTGCGGCCAAAAAAAAGCATGCGTAGCTAACGCACCCCTTCTAACGCAAAACTCCAAATCTAGGCCATAAAAAATACATTTCAAAGTACTGTTGCATTCATAACAATATTATCTAATAAAAATATTTAAAAAAACATATTTCACAAAAACGTTATAAGGGCTCAAAGATATGAGGTCTCAGGTGTTTGGAAATAAAATGCAGGCAAAGGGCTTTAACATTGAGATAGATATATACATGTCTAAATATGTATAAGTATTTACAGACATATAAACATATATAAACACATAAATATATATGTATACATCTGTATATACTGTATATATATATATATATATATATATATATATATATATATATATATATATATATATATATATATATATATGTTCATTGGAGCACTTTGCAGTTAAGTAGATGAAAACATTAAAAAGCATATATAAGCAATATTCATATTTCATAAAGTGTTATACTGTGTATGTACTGTAAATACTTGACATTCAAAATGTTCTGCACACTGGGGAATATGGTTTAAGTATTTTTACTGAATCCATTTGATAAAGGGGCCAGTTAGAGTGTGAGCTTACTTTATGTCGGTCTTGGTAGCTGAGCACTAAGCCTCCTGTTTGTGTGGTCGGGACTCATATATATACACACTGAACTCTTGCACATGCTCAGTAGGAGCTGGTGTCTCAGAATGTGTGCATATAAAAGGACTGTGCACAAACTGATAAAAGAAGTAAATGACAGGCTCTGAGTTATGAAAGTTTAATTTTGGGTTTAGTGTCCTTTTAATATATTTTCCTTTTTTACTAAGAGTACAGTCACAATGTCCTCTTACATGCAAGTCAATAAAAGAAATACAACGCTATTCACAAGAGATCAGACTCTCACAAGCACTCACAAGCCGGCTAGAGCGCAGTGGGTCTGATCGCTACAATTTCTTTTATGGACTTGCATGTAAGAGGACATTGTGGTATTAAGACATTGGTCTGTTGAACACTAACCCTTGTGAGTGACTACGGACAAACCGAAGATATCAGCACAGCTCTGCTTGCAGCTTTGGCGCTGACGGAAGGAGATCCGAAAAAAGACACTATCATCAAGGGTTCGTACTGAGCCAAACTGTTGGTCCCCTTACTATTGTGCCTGCATCATACCTCATATGTTTGAGGGTGAAAAGTTTGAGTGAATTTTTGTACAAACGTTTATTAAACACATTTTTTAACTATACTACTCTTAGATCAGTCCCTTGCGCTCCTGTTCTTTTTCTCTGTTTTTTATCCAGCACCACCCCATCCTGCCGGTGTGTTTTCACAGGAGCTGCAGTGTGGACTGAATGAAAGATGGTTGGATATCTATGAACACCGCATATCCTTTTTAATGGGTGCTATTAAGTTTTAGCATTTGGACACCTATATATGTATAAAATTGTTTTTGGATATGTGTGGATATAAATGCACATATATTAATTTAGAGGAAGAAATTTTTGTTTTATATACATTGGTAAATATCAACCTGTTTTTGCATATTTTTATTACATTTTTTCTTTACATTTTTATTGCATATTACACATTACATATCATTATATAATTTATGTACCACAAGTGACGCTCTTTTATAAGCAGATTCTAGGGTGTTGCTTTTTCAGTACTCATATATACACTATCTGATAAAAAATATTCATATATATATTAAGAAATAAATTACGAGTTAAAAGGGATATGGTATTTGACTGGAAAGGGCTACAATGTGTATACAGGTAAAAAACCCATTATCCAAACTGCTTCAGACCAGAAAAGGTTTGGATTTCAGAACAGTTTGGGTTTTGAAATATTTGCATCTTTGAAATTGGATAGTTTGGAGAGGGGATGGGAAGTATAAACAGCAATGTCTTATGTCATTTAGGCAATATTTATATGTCATAATACAGCTTACACATGTAACCTAAAGATAGTTTAAAATAATTTGTAATACTTTTGTATACATAGTAACCTCAGAAAGACAGTACTGTAATCAGAAAGCTAATATTTGTTGTTTTAAATAAATATAGTTGTTTTTTTTTCATTCCATATTTTGGCCACAGCATGTAAGGTATTCACCGGCTTAAAAAATTATATATATATATATATATATATATATATAAGAGTGTGAGACAAAACAAGCGCCCAGAGGCACACTTCGTGTAGTACGTTTAGATAAATAACTTATACTTTAACAGTTGGAAAAAATCCGCTCTCACCTGATTCAACCTCAGCTTATGAGGTATGTAATAAGCGCTTCTGTTTATATACTCAGGTCTCGTATCGCCCTCCTATAGGTCCTCAGGTCTCCAGTTCCTCCTTGGAGTCTGCAGAGTGTTCCTGGATCTCTGCAGCCTATATCTAGAAGGGGACTAGGGCATAGGAGTACGATAGTGTGTACTGTTTAAAATATACAACTACCAGGTTATAGTGATAAAAACAGGTGTTTATTTATATATGTACACACAAAAAGATATCGTTTTTAACAGTGCAAGATAAAAGCCCCTACAGGTATTTCTTTGTAGGAGAAGAGAGAGAAATATTCCACGTTTAGCAGAAAAAACACTATAGAGCTGTAGTCATACAGGTGTTACATCCAGCATGCAGGGCTAGAAACACAAGTGACTAAATTGCTCTGATAAATATTATATATATATAAACAAGTATGGAGCACCAAAGGATATTCGCAGATCTGCTTATATAAGTAGATATTAAAGCAGTCCAATCCTTTATGCAGCTCCGTGTAGGTGTATAGGCACAGCGTGCAATGTCAGCGTGTGGCGGGGGGCGGAGCCTATCGCCACACGCTGACATTGCACGCTGTGCCTATACACCTACACGGAGCTGCATAAAGGATTGGACTGCTTTAATATCTACTTATATAAGCAGATCTGCGAATATCCTTTGGTGCTCCATACTTGTTTATATATATATAATATTTATCAGAGCAATTTAGTCACTTGTGTTTCTAGCCCTGCATGCTGGATGTAACACCTGTATGACTACAGCTCTATAGTGTTTTTTCTGCTAAACGTGGAATATTTCTCTCTCTTCTCCTACAAATAAATACCTGTAGGGGCTTTTATCTTGCACTGTTAAAAACGATATCTTTTTGTGTGTACATATATAAATAAACACCTGTTTTTATCACTATAACCTGGTAGTTGTATATTTTAAACAGTACACACTATCGTACTCCTATGCCCTAGTCCCCTTCTAGATATAGGCTGCAGAGATCCAGGAACACTCTGCAGACTCCAAGGAGGAACTGGAGACCTGAGGACCTATAGGAGGGCGATACGAGACCTGAGTATATAAACAGAAGCGCTTATTACATACCTCATAAGCTGAGGTTGAATCAGGTGAGAGCGGATTTTTTCCAACTGTTAAAGTATAAGTTATTTATCTAAACGTACTACACGAAGTGTGCCTCTGGGCGCTTGTTTTGTCTCACACTCTTCTAGATCACTAAGAGGAACCTTGCCCTGCGGGGGATCTTTCTTCTTCTCTCAGACGAGCAGCCTACTCCTCCACAGCACACAGGAACTAGCATTGTGGATATTAATGAACAATATACATCCATAGACTTGCCATACTTGACTGAATGAGACTGTTTGATGCTTAACTAGCAAGGGTCCTGCATATACATATATTTTCCAGTAGTGGATGGGAAGATATATTAAGACCAACAGCACACTCATAAACTTCTAGCGCTGATCTTTTTTATTTCTATCATATATATATATATATATATATATATATATATATATATATATATATATATATATATATATATATATATATATATATATTTATATATATTTTTATATATATATATATTATTTTTTTTTAATGACATTTTTTTTAATCAAATGTATTATTTTTTTTTGCCGCCATTTTATTAATTTTTGGCGCCCGGGAGTGAGAGGGGAGGAGGGGCGGAGCACTGGAGGCTGTCATAGTCACTGTTAGTTTAGAAGCTTTCATGATCGTTCCTGTAGTTCCATGATTGCCAGGTTAGTTTTTGTTAGCGGTCTTCAGTGATGATTGTGATTTTCTGCTTGCTGTGTGACAGGATGTGTGAATAGCAGTGATTTATGTGTAACACTATTGTGATCACCTGTATATAGTGGGTAGTGTCTCTGTGTACAGTGTTATTGCTTGTAACCACGTTTACACCAAGTTCATTACTGTTCTGTTTGCAGTTTCAGTGTTGCATGGCTTGGCAACTGGCTGGGAGTGTGTCAGTGTGACCAGGACGGAGGAGGATAGTTATTGGTGTTGAAGTAGTTCACTGACTAGTGACTACATCTGACCTGACCTCCTGAGTGTGATTAGTGCAGTGCCACATTTTAATTATGGTGGGCTGGGTCCTGGGCATAATTTTATTGCATGGGGCTGGGGTATAATTTTATTGCAGGTGGTCTGGGCTTCATTTTGTTGCAGGGGGGCTTCATTTTATTGCTGGGGTAGTTGAAGGGGGGCTGGGGCATACTTTTATTGCAGGGAGGATTAATTGTATTGTTGGGGGGCTGGGGAAATAATTGTATTGCTGGGGGCATCATATTTTTGTTGGGGGCATCATATTTTTGCAGGGGGGCCCGGGGGCATATTTTTATTGCAGGGGGCTTCATTTTATTGCAGTGGGGCTGGGGGCATCATTTTATTGCAGGGGGACTGGGGGATTCATTTTATTGCTGGGTGCATCATTTATTGCAGAGGTGCTGGGGGCATCATATTTTTGTTGGGGGGTATCATTTTATTGCAGGGGGCAGGGCTGGGGGCATAATTTTATTGCCGTGGGGATGGGGCATCATTTTATTGCAGTGGGGATGGGACATCATTTTATTGCAGGGGGACTGGGGGCATCATTTTATTGCAGGGGGACTGGGGGCATCATTTTATTGCAGTGGGGCTGGGGCATCATTTTATTGCAATGGGGCTGGGGCTTCATTTTATTGCTGGGGGCATCAAATTTTTGTTGGGGGCATTAATTTATTGCAGGGGCTGGGGGCATCATTTTATTGCAGGGGAGCTGGGGGCATAATTTTATTGCCGTGGGGATGGGGCATCATTTTATTGCAGTGGGGATGGGACATCATTTTATTGCAGGGGGACTGGGGGCATCATTTTATTGCAGTGGGGCTGGGGCATCATTTTATTGCAATGGGGCTGGGGCTTCATTTTATTGCTGGGGGCATCAAATTTTTGTTGGGGGCATCAATTTATTGCAGGGGCTGGGGGCATCATTTTATTGCAGGGGAGCTGGGGCATAATTTTATTGCTGGGGCATCATTATTTTTGCAGGGGGGCTGGGGGCATCATTTTATTGCAGGGGGACTGGGTATTATTTTATTGCAGGGGGTTTCATTTTATTGCTGGGGGCTTCATTTTATTGCTGGGGGCATCATTTTATTGCAGTGGGGATGGGGCATAATTTTATTGCAGGGGGACTGGGCATCATTTTACTGCTGAGGGCATCATTGCAGTGGGGTTGGGGTAATCATTTATTGCAGGGGGGCTGGGGGCATCATTTTATTGCAGGGGCATCATCTTATTGCAGGGGGCTGGGCATCATTTTATTGCAGGTGGGCTTCATTGTATTGCTGGGGGCATCATTTTATTGGAGTGGGGCTGGGGGCATCATTTTATTGGAGTGGGGCTGGCGGCATAATTTTATTGCAGGGGGACTGGGGGCTTTATTTTATTGCTGGGTGCATCATTTATTGCAGGGGTGCTGGGGGCATCATATTTTTGTTAAAGGCATCATTTTATTGCAGGGGAGCTGGGGCATAATTTTATTGCTGGAGCATCATTTTTTTGACCATATATATTTTGGTGTGCTGAGATATCACAGTTTAAGAGCATACCTAGGTATGTTAAGAAGCATGCACTTCTGGAGAACTATAGGGCAGCAAGATTTGCCTCAACATCTTTAACAATGTTATTATTAATTGTGAGGTATGCCCTTCAACAAAGGATGCCAAGAGATTAGAGTAAATGTATTATATACTGTATTATAATTAATAATATAAATACATTGCAAATTGTACACTTTGTGTGAATCATGAAAGAAAAAAAAATGGTTTTCAAGTCCCTTTAACATTATTTTATGAACTGCAGGTAACTAAGTCAGACATTTTTTAATAGACCAGAGACTGATCCCAAACAGCTACTAATTCTAGCTGTGTTTCTAAACCCTTATAAACAGAAGGTACATTAAAGCACTATAAATAAACACAATCTCTTGTGACCTTTAAATAATGATCAAATTAATGAATGTGCATAAATGTCAAGCTTGTACCCTGTGCAATTCCTACTGCCATTAGAGGGCATCATTGCAGTGGGGTTGGGGTAATCATTTATTGCAGGGGGGCTGGGGGCATCATTTTATTGCAGGGGCATCATCTTATTGCAGGGGGCTGGGCATCATTTTATTGCAGGTGGGCTTCATTGTAATGCTGGGGGCATCATTTTATTGGAGTGGGGCTGGGGGCATCATTTTATTGGAGTGGGGCTGGGGGCATCATTTTATTGGAGTGGGGCTGGGGGCATAATTTTATTGCAGGGGGACTGGGGGCTTTATTTTATTGCTGGGTGCATCATTTATTGCAGGGGTGCTGGGGGCATCATATTTTTGTTAAAGGCATCATTTTAGTGCAGGGGAGCTGGGGCATAATTTTATTGCTGGAGCATCATTTTTTTGCAGGGGGGCTGGGGGCATAATTTTATTGCTGAGTACTGGGGGCTTCATATTTTTGTTGGGGGCATCATTTTATTGCAGGGGCATCATCTTATTGCAGGGGGGCTGGGCATCATTTTATTGCAGGGGGGCTTCATTGTATTGCTAGGGGCATCATTTTATTGCAGTGGGGCTGGGGGCATCATTTTATTGCAGTGGGGCTGGGGCATCATTTTATTGCAGTGGGGCTGGGGAAGGGGGGCTTCTTTGTATTACTAGGGGCATCATTTTATTGCAGTGGGGCTGGGGCCTCATTTTATTGCAGTGGGGCTGGGGCATCATTTTATTGCAGGGGGACTGGGGGCTTTATTTTATTGCTGGGTGCATCATTTATTTCAGGGGTGCATCATGTTTTTGTTGGGGGCATGAATTTATTGCAGGGGCTGGGGGCATCATTTTATTGCAGGGGAGCTGGGGCATCATTTTTTGTAGGGGGGCTGTGGGCATTATTTTATTGCAGGGGGCATCTGCATTATTTTATTGCAGAGGGTTTCATTTTATTGCTGGGGGCTTCATTTTACTGCAGTGGGGATGGGGCATCATTTTATTGCAGGGGGACTGGGCATCATTTTATTGCTGGGAACATCATTGCAGTGGGGCTGGGGTAATCATTTATTGCAGGGGGGCTTGGGGCATCATTTTATTGCAGGGGGCTTCATTTTATTGCAGGGGGATTCATTTTATTGCTGGGGGCTGAGGACATCATATTTTTGTTGGGGCATCATTTTATTTCAGGGGGTATCATTTTATAGCAGGGGAGATGGGGCATCATTTTATTGCTGGGGGCACCATTTATTTTATGTATTTATTGCATGTGTGTGTGGACTGTGTGTGTGTGTGTGTGTGTGTGTGTGGGCTGTGTGTGTGGGCTGTGTGTGTGTGTGTGTGTGGGCTGTGGGGTGTGTGTGTGTGGGCTGTGGGGTGTGTGTGTGTGTGGGCTGTGGTGTGTGTGTATGGGCTGTGGTGTGTGGTGTGTGGGCTGTGGTGTGTGTGTGTGTGTGTGGGCTGTGGTGTGTGTGTGTGTGTGTGTGTGTGGGCTGTGATGTGTGTGTGTATGTGTGTGGGCTGTGGTATGTGTGTGTGTGTGGGCTGTGGTGTGTGTGTGGGCTGTGGTGTGTGTGTGTGTGTGTGTGTGTGTGGGCTGTGGTGTGTGTGTGTGTGTGTGTGGGCAGTGGTGTGTGTGGGCTGCGGTGTGTGTGTGTGTGGGCTGTGGTTTGTGGTGTGTGGGCTGTGGTGTGTGTGTGTGTGTGTGTGGGCTGGGGTGTGTGTGTGTGTGGGCTGTGGTGTGTGTGTGTGTAGGCTGTGGTGTGTGTGTGTGTGTGTGGGCTGTGGTGTGTGTGTTGTGTGTACACCTGTGTATGTGTCTGACACAGTGTGTGGATGTATGTGTATATAAATATCTCTGTGTATTATATCTGTGTGTTTGTGTGGTATGTGCATTGCCTCATTTCTTTTAAGTATTTTTTGTTCTGGGTAGAGGCCCTGGGTTGTCAATCTGCCTAGGGACCTGCACTTGGCGTCTCTGTAATGTTCTTGTTATCATAAGAAAAACACATAAAAATAAGGCCCAGTTCAACTCAACTGTTCCTAATTGTCAGCATAATTCTTCATTATATACATAAACAGTTATTCCAATAGTACAAATGGTTTATTGCAATATATACAATGTTATAGTGATCCACATTAGTGGATTTATGTTTTTATATATATATATATAAAATGTTGTGCATTACCTTAAATGATTTTTTTTTTTCCATTTTAAAAGCTGTGGGGCGGAGGATGGGGTGGGTTTGGAGCGGGGTTGGGCGCGGGGTGAAAGAGGGGCCCCGCTTTGTCATCCTGCCTTGGGCTCCGCAATGGCTAGGGCCGGCCCTGATCACTGTATTTTATCACAATTAGGGAAGAGTATCATATTACACATTACATACAAATGCAGATAACTGTTATTATGCGGAGCAGAATGTGCTAAGGAAACATTTACACCAGTAGCCATCAAAGATGAATTAAAGTAGTTAAATTTGAGCCATGTATGTTCAGTAATGATGGAGACTGATTCTTTGGTATCCACATCAATCTGAAGGGCCTAACCCCGAATCTTTATAGTTAATTTAATAGCATCATATGTAGACTTGACCATATATATTTTGGTGTGCTGAGATATCACAGTTTAAGAGCATACCTAGGTATGTTAAGAAGCATGCACTTCTGGAGAACTATAGGGCAGCAAGATTTGCCTCAACATCTTTAACAATGTTATTAATTGTGAGGTATGCCCTTCAACAAAGGATGCCAAGAGATTAGAGTAAATGTATTATATACTGTATTATAATTAATAATATAAATACATTGCAAATTGTACACTTTGTGTGAATCATGAAAGAAAAAAAAATGGTTTTCAAGTCCCTTTAACATTATTTTATGAACTGCAGGTAACTAAGTCAGACATTTTTTAATAGACCAGAGACTGATCCCAAACAGCTACTAATTCTAGCTGTGTTTCTAAACCCTTATAAACAGAAGGTACATTAAAGCACTATAAATAAACACAATCTCTTGTGACCTTTAAATAATGATCAAATTAATGAATGTGCATAAATGTCAAGCTTGTACCCTGTGCAATTCCTACTGCCATTAGATTTAGGGATTGATGCAGAGATGCACTGCTAAAGTTTATATATAACTTAATCAATTGTTCCTGAGACAAAACAAACAGCAATCAAGCTTTTCTGGACAACTAAGTGTATGAGATAGTTCTCCTAGCAAAGCACAAACAACATAAATACATTTTGGATAACAAACAAAACAGCTTGAAAAGCAATATAGAAAAATGTGAAAAAGGAACATAGGCACTGAAGGTCGGGTGTACAAAAATGACACAAATAGAATTCTAACTTGTTCTTGTTAGATACAGTGGTACCAGAGGGATATCATTTATAAAAGATTCCAAAGACAAAAATATCAATTAGGTTCTATTTGATTTGTGATTTTCTAACTTAAAAAAAATGTTTTTCGATTCCCTAGCAAACGTCAATGTTAATAAGTGAAGCTAAAATCATTTTATGGCTCTAATTGAATAATTGAGTTACTTTAAAATAGATTAGAGAGCTTATGCCTGAAGAAAAGTTTCAGAATTATAGCTTATTGTACTGCTGTTTCAATTTGCAAACTATATAGAATACAAAGAGAAATACAGTTATCAAACTCAAGGCTGTACAAGGTCAGTTGATTAATAAAATGTATTTTAATAGCTATAGTTATATAAAAAATACCTTGATTTTGTGTAAAACATTGTGCTTGTCCATAGGGAGGCCAGAAGGAAATTCTATAACCAGCAAATGCAAATCAAATAATTGGCGCTTTTTAAACAAAAGGAAGAGGTGTTTAATGTGCTTTTAAATTCATATATCCAGTCAAAATTTTGTTCCACAATTCAGATTTCATAATTTGCTTAATACAACATTTTTTACACTAATAATTCAACTCAGGGACGTGTAGTCAGGGGAGGTAGGGCCTTACCTGTCATGAAAATAAAAAATAAAATAATGTTAAAGTAACAGAAATATAGTTCTGCAACTGCATTTCCACTTAAAATTATTCACAGCAAATATTGTTGTGAGCACAGTGTCTGCAGCATCAGCAGCAGGAGAGGCACTTATTTTAGTGCCTCTCTCTGCTCTGCACCCTGTGTCCTGAGTGGGCGGGGCTGGGTTCCATTTTTACAGTTTCACATGTAGAGGGCTGCTGGAGCAATGCAGGGTAGCAGCAGTCTTTGTTCTGTTTTGGATGCTGGCTGCCTGGTTGTGCTTTTTTACAAACTTCTGCAAGCAGCAAACAACACCCATTGCTTTAAGAGGTCAGAGCTTTCACTTCCTCCCTCCACTAGGTAGATAGGAAGTGGGATGTGCTGCTCTTAGCTCTCTCTGCTGCTGTGATAGCTCTCATGTGAAGGTGCTATGGAGGGACAGCCTTGTAAAGTATTTGTTTAACAACCGCTAACCCCTTATGCTCAGAGTTAATTTGTAATTTGTAACATTTGTGTTAAAAAGCCTTTATAAACAATGTTATGTACAGTGGGTTTTGAAAAGAATCACCCCCTTGAAAATAATCACATTTGTTGCTTTGCAGCCTGTTTAAAGACAGACACAGTTTTTGTTTATCCTGTTGTAATTACTCAGTGCAACTTTTAAAATTTCTGGTGAACTGCTTGTGCAATGCAGATCCCTGCATATTCACAGCCAATCGGCCACTAGCAGGGGGGTGTCAATCAACCTGATCATATAGGATCGGGCGGATTGACAGCTGCTTCATAACTGCTGTTTCCCGCAAGCCTAAAGGATAGCGCAGAAACAGGGGCATTAGGGGCCATTCGGGCTTCGGCCCTTGTGTCAGTATTTTGTTGAATTACCTTTTATTTTAATTACAGCCTTTAGTCTGTTGGTATATGTCTCTACTAACTTATTTATATTATATTTGCCCACTCTTCTTTGCAGAACTGCTCCAGTTCCATTACATTTGATGGTGACCGTTTGTGGACTGTAGTCTTCAAGTCATGCCCCAGATATTCAATGGGGTTTATGTCTAGACTCTGACTAGGCCATGCAAGAACAATCACCTTTTTCTCCTTCAACCACTGTGTGGTCATTTTTGGTGTGTGCTTTGGGTCATTTTCATGTTGGAAGGTAATCCTTCTTCCCATTGACAGCTTTCTGGCAAAGGACAGCAGATTTTCCTCAATAATTTGAATGTGTTTTGCCCCATTAATTATTCCTTCTATTCTGACAAGTGCTCCAGTGCCTGCTGCAAAGAAACACCCCCATAACAGGATATTACCACCTCTGTAGGTATGGTGTTATTTGGACAGTGAGCTGTATTGGATTTCCTCCAGACTTATTGTTTTGTGCTGAGGCCAAATAATAAAATTTTAGTCTCATCTAACCATAACACCTTTTGCCATGTGGCCTCAGAATCTCCTAGGTGTGTTATGGCAAAGCCCAGTCGTGACTGCATGTGGCCTGATTTGAGGAGTGGCTTTTTTCTTGCAACCCTCCAATACAAGCCACATTTGTAGAGAATTTGTGATATTATTGTCACATGCACACAATGACCACTCTATGTCATAAATTCCTGCAACTGCTTCAGAGTTGCTGTCGGTCTCTTAGTAGCCTCTCTGACCAGTTTCCTCCCGGCTCTTTCATCCAGTTTGGAGCAATGCCCTGATCCAGAGAGGGTCTGTGTTGTACCAAATGCCTTCCACTTCTTAATAATAGACTTCACTATGCTTCTAGGCATTGATAAATCCTTTGATATTTTCTTGTATCCATCTCCTGACTTGTGCCTGTCCACAACATTATCCCGGAGATCTTTTGACAGTGCCTTGCCACCCATAGTTGATTATTTGCTTCAGCTGTACTACCACGGACTGAGATGCTCCAGGAGAGATCTTTACATGCTGAGCTAATCAATATGCCCTGATCACAGTTGAAAATCAAATGGCTTTGTGTGTGCAGTTGAGAAGGTGATTAGTAACACCTCATTGAGTTTACAAGTAATTTTAGGAGGGGGTGATCCTTTTTCCAACTCAGTGATTCTGTTTTTGAATTGTCTTTATTTTTGCCTGATATGCTGGTGTTATATCTTTCACTTTGATGTTAAAAGCTGCACTGAGTAATTACAAATGGATAAACAAAAACTTTCGGCTAGATTTAGAGTTTTGTCAGTAAAGACCAGCGCAGCCAACGCTGCTTTTTTTCCCAACGCACCCTTAAGACAACGCTGGTATTTAGAGTTGTCTGAGGGGCTGTGTTAGGCTCCAAAAAGGGAGCGTTGAGCCGAATTTACTGCCACTTCAACCCTCAATACCAGCATTGCTTACGGTAGCGGTAAGCTGGCAAAACGTGCTCGTGCACAATTCCCCCATAGGAAAAAATGGGGCAGTTTGGGATGAAAAAAACCTAACACCTGCAAAAAAGCAGCGTTAAGCTCCCAACGCAGTCCCATTGTTTCCTATGGGGAAACAGTTTCTAAGTCTGCACCTAACACTCTAACATGAACCCCGAGTCTAAACAGCCCTAACCTTACACTTATTAACCCCTAATCTGCCACCCCCGCTATCGTTGACACCTGCATTATATTATTAACCCCTAATCTGCCGCTCCGTACACCGCTGCAACCTACATTATCCCTATGAACCCCTAATCTGCTGCCCCTAACATCGCCGACACCTACATAATAAATTAATTAATTAAATAAATTGCCTACAATTACATACAATTAAATAAACTAAACTAAATTGCAAAAAAAAAACCCCACTAAATTACAAAAAATAAAAAAAGATTACAAGAATATTAGGCTAATTACACCTACTCTAAGCCCCCTAATAAAATAACCCCCCCCCAAAATAATAAAGGTACCTACCCTATTCTAAATTAGAACGTAACCAGCTCTTTTACCAGCCCTTAAAAGGGCTTTTTGCGGGGCATGCCCCAAAGTAATCAGCTCTTTTGCCTGTAAAAAAAAATACAACCCCCCCAACATTAAAACCCACCACCCACATACCCCTACTCTAACCCAAACCCCCCTTAAATAAACCTAACACTACCCCCCTGAAGATCTCCCTACCTTGAGTCGTCTTCACCCAGCCGGGCAGAAGTCTTCATCTGATGGGGCAGAAAAGGACATCCAGACCAGCAGAAGTCTTCATCCTATCCGGGCAGAAGAGGACATCCGGACCGGCAGACATCTTCATCCAAGCGGCATCTTCTATCTTCATCCATCCGACGAGGAGCGGCTCCATCTTCAAGACCTCCAGCGCGGAACATCCTTCTTGACCGACGACTACCCGACGAATGAAGGTTCCTTTAAGTGACGTCATCCAAGATGGCGTCCCTCGAATTCCGATTGACTGATAGGATTCTATCAGCCAATCGGAATTAAGGTAGGAAAAATCTGATTGGCTGATTGAATCAGCCAATCAGATTCAAGTTCAATCCGATTGGCTGATCCAATCAGATTGAGCTTGCATTCTATTAGCTGTTCTGATCAGCCAATAGAATGCAAGCTCAATCTGATTGGCTGATTCAATGAGCCAATCAGATTTTCCTACCTTAATTCCGATTGGCTGATAGAATCCTATCAGCCAATTGGAATTCGAGGGACGCCATCTTGGATGATGTCACTTAAAGGAACCTTCATTCGTCGGGTAGTCGTTGGTCAAGAAGGATGTGGATCCCATTGAAAAGATAGGATAAGCAATTAGCGTAAGGGGATCTGCGGTATGGAAAAGTTGCGGCTTGAAAGTGAGCATTAGACCCTTTCCTGCCTGACTCTAAATACCAGTGGGCAGACAAAAGCAGAGTTAGGACCCCTTAACGCTGCTTTTGACGGCTAACGCAGAACTCTAAATCTACGCAATTGTCTTTATTTCAGGCTGCAAAGCAACAAAATGTGATTATTTTCAAGTGCGTTGATTCTTTTCAATACCCACTGTAATTATACTGTACACAATATTTATTTATACTTTTGATTTGTGAGTGGCAGAAAATTGAGTTAGGTAATCAGAGTGTAATGACAGCATTAAAAAATGCCTGAATTATTTAAAACATACCATGTGTTATCTTTTTAAGCCATCTCTCTCCATCTTATCTTAAAAAAAGCCATGTGCCTCTGTTACGTAAAGAATAGTACTTTAAAAATTACTTTAGGGACATGATTTACTGTTTTAACTGATTGTGTAGTAATAATACTTTAAAACAGAAAATTACATGAGCTTGCATCTTTTTTGTTAATAAAGTAAATCATGTCGCACACTAATGGGTTAATAGTGGAGACAATAAATGAACAGAATTTTCCTTTTCCCTTTAAAAATGTTAACATGGTTCAGCAAAACCATTTCAATTAATAAAGGAAATAAAAGAAAATGCAAAGTTGTGCACAACTGGGGCCCGATCCGATATAAATCATCGCCCGCAAAAGCCGGCTACGCCAAAATTTTGCAATGGTTTGGTATCACATATACGGCGTAACATAGAAGTTACGCTCGTATATTTCTGCCTTCGGCCATAGTTTTTTGGCCCATAGACAGGTATACCAAACCAGCGCAGTTTGGTATCCAATATACAGCGTAAGGACTTACGTGGCGAAAATGGAGAAATCTTACTCCATTTTCATCTTGCCACAAATTGCAGGCGTAGTAAGCCTTACGCTGTGTATCGGAGCCCTGTAACTCCCTAAACTATCTGCAAAATAAAACCTAACACCTAACGCATGCGCAATGTCTATCTACCTGTCAACCGCAATCCCCCGCCGCGATCCCTAATAAAGTGTTTAACCCCTAAACCGCCGCTCCCGGACCCTGCCGCCAACTACGTTAAATGTCTAACCCCCTAATATGAGCCCCCTACACCGTCGCCACCTACATTAAAATTATTAACCCCTAATGTAATCCCCCTACACCCCCGCCACCTATTTTAAATGTATTAACCCCTTATCTAATCCCCATACACCGCCGCCACCTATTTTAAATGTATTAACCCCTAATCTAACCCCCCTACACCGCCGCCACCTATATTAAATTTATTAACCCCTAATCTAATCCCCCTATACCGCCGCCACCTATATTAAATTAATTAACCCCTAAAATACTAAAATTTCCCTACCACTAAACCTAAGTCTAACCCTACAAATAGCCCTGAAAAGTTACTTCTTTTATCAATTTTCTTAATCTTGTTAATAATCCTAGTTGAGCTAAGGAGTGTGCACATGTATTTATCCATCTAACCCACTTAGCAAATAGGAATGACTAATTCTTATTAGTCCCTGGTCAACACTTTTCTCACTTTTTTATGTTCAGTATGTATATACATATATAAACACATAAATACACGTGTGTCTATATATATATATATATATATATATATATATGTATATATATATATATATATATATATACATACACAGGGAGTGCAGAATTATTAGGCAAGTTGTATTTTTGAGGATTAATTTTATTATTGAACAACAACCATGTTCTCAATGAACCCAAAAAACTCATTAATATCAAAGCTGAATAGTTTTGGAAGTAGTTTTTAGTTTGTTTTTAGTTATAGCTATTTTAGGGGGATATCTGTGTGTGCAGGTGACTATTACTGTGCATAATTATTAGGCAACTTAACAAAAAACAAATATATACCCATTTCAATTATTTATTTTTACTAGTGAAACCAATATAACATCTCAACATTCACAAATATACATTTCTGACATTCAAAAACAAAACAAAAACATATCAGTGACCAATATAGCCACCTTTCTTTGCAAGGACACTCAAAAGCCTGCCATCCATGGATTCTGTCAGTGTTTTGATCTGTTCACCATCAACATTGCGTGCTGCCGCAACCACAGCCTCCCAGACACTGTTCAGAGAGGTGTACTGTTTTCCCTCCTTGTAAATCTCACATTTGATGATGGACCACAGGTTCTCAATGGGGTTCAGATCAGGTGAACAAGGAGGCCATGTCATTAGATTTTCTTCTTTTATACCCTTTCTTGGCAGCCACGCTGTGGAGTACTTGGACGCGTGTGATGGAGCATTGTCCTGCATGAAAATCATGTTTTTCTTGAAGGATGCAGGCTTCTTCCTGTACCACTGCTTGAAGAAGGTGTCTTCCAGAAACTGGCAGTAGGACTGGGAGTTGAGCTTGACTCCATCCTCAACCCGAAAAGGCCCCACAAGCTCACCTTTGATGATACCAGCCCAAACCAGTACTCCACCACCACCTTGCTGGCGGGAGTCGGACTGGAGCTCTCTGCCCTTTACCAATCCAGCCACGGGTCCATCCATCTGGCCCATCAAGACTCACTCTCATTTCATCAGTCCATAAAACCTTAGAAAAATCAGTCTTGAGATATTTCTTGGCCCAGTCTTGACGTTTCAGCTTGTGTGTCTTGTTCAGTGGTGGTCGTCTTTCAGCCTTTCTTACCTTGGCCATGTCTCTGAGTATTGCACACCTTGTGCTTTTCGGCACTCCAGTGATGTTGCAGCTCTGAAATATGGCCAAACTGGTGGCAAGTGGCATCTTGGCAGCTGCACGCTTGACTTTTCTCAGTTCATGGGCAGTTATTTTGCGCCTTGGTTTTTCCACACACTTCTTGCGACCCTGTTGACTATTTTGAATGAAACGCTTGATTGTTCGATGATCACGCTTCAGAAGCTTTGCAATTTTAAGAGTGCTGCATCCCTCTGCAAGATATCTCACTATTTTTGACTTTTCTGAGCCTGTCAAGTCCTTCTTTTGACCCATTTTGCCAAAGGAAAGGAAGTTGCCTAATAATTATGCACACCTGATATAGGGTGTTGATGTCATTAGACCACACCCCTTCTCATTACAGAGATGCACATCACCTAATATGCTTAATTGGTAGTAGGCTTTCGAGCCTATACAGCTTGGAGTAAGACAACATGCATAGAGAGGATGATGTGGTCAAAATACTCATTTGCCTAATAATTCTGCACACAGTGTATATATATATATAGTAAAAACAAGTGGTTTTTGGGGCGCTATAAGATGTGTTCTAGGGTACTTATAATCTGAATGGCTTAGATTATAATGCAACTGCGGCTTAATCCCTGTGCTTTGTATAGTGTGGTACCCAACTACACTATGTTAGGCTGAAAAGATGTGTAAAAGAAAGAAATTTAGGGAAAGCTCTGTGCACAATTCAATATAGACAGACTGTTAACCTGTTCAACAAGGCGTGGTATATACAGTACTGAGAGCTATATTGGTATTTAAATAAACCCCTATAGTATTTTTATATTGTATTATAAGACACAATGTTAGCAGTATTAGTGGTCTGATTTTGCATACAATACACCAAATATATACAAAGCATTTAAGATAAGAGTCCAAACGTTTATGGAGTTCCACTGTACAAATATTGGTGTGTGTCCCCAGATGGTAGAAATGTCTACTTACTAGACCTTACCTCAATTGTATAAGGTAAGTAAGGGTAATCCAGGATAGCCTGAGTGTGGCCCTGCAAATGGTTCCTGCCGCTAGATCGGCATTGTCAGGGTGTAATGTCTTCAGTGCATCATTTAGTATGGTTTAGATCAAGAAACTTCCCTCCAGGCATTGCCATATAATGTTAGAAAAACAGAAACACACAAATAGTGCAATGCTGTTTAGTTTATTAGGGAAACTTTCCCAACTTTCTACAGTATCCCCTATGCAATTATGCTCACATTTGTTTTCCTCAAAAGAATGAGGTATTGTATAAGCAGTCTAAGTATAATGCCTTTTATACAGCTGACTGTACAACGAGGTTAAAACAATTGTGCAAATTAAAATAGTTCACAATACAAGTAAAAAAGAGTTCAAATAAAAAGCACTTGAAGCAAAGTGCCTTTATATCAACTAATGCGTTTCGAAGGTAAGAGAATACGTCTTTCTTCATCAAAAATAAATATATTTTAAAGAGAAAAACAATGTAATCACAAGGAATATCTGGGTAATACCAAGAAAAGTTATTGCATTTATTAAAATGTTATAGAAGGCTTCAATACTTAACTGTAATATTTAAACAGCTGGTAGAGGAAAAAAGGAAGAAAAACATTAATTCCTTATCTAATGCCCCTCCCCCTTTCCATCCACCCTTAGCTCTTTCTCAGCATAATTCAATGACGGCACAAATGTATTAAAATAGTCTCTGAAAAAGCACCTCACTACCATTAATAATATTGTCCTCCCTATCTTGCCTGTGATATAAAATTCCCCATCCTCTCTAGTGAGGTTGAGAGAAGGATTTCCGTCTATGGTAAATTAACAGAATCTTTTTTGATTGGCAGGATTTTTCATAAACTCCTGCTATTTTTTCTCCAATTTTTAAGTTGAGGTATCATTTATTTTTTATTTTGTTTAGTTTGTCTAATGAAACATGTAAATCGTTTCTGGCATGCTTGATTTTATATGTTTTAGTATCCCTATAATTGGCTGTATAGTCTTGAATGCTTTGATTTGTTATGTAGTGTTTAATGAAAAAAAAAGACTATGTTTATAAATTGAATTTCCTAAGGGAATTCACTGTAGAAAGAATGATAAACAAGTATTTGTTTTAAGTCACTTCTTTTGAGTTGGAGTCTTTATTTACTGTCACTGTTTTTTCTTTAATAATATTAAAATGATTATTACAAATGTCATCATACAACCATGTTGTATTTAGAGGGAGCAGAAAGATGCCAAAGATTTTAAAGTTATGACTTTAATATATTTCAAATACAGATGTATAGAGCACCAAAACAACAGACATTGAAATATAGATTTGATACTACAGGGAGTGCAGAATTATTAGGCAAATTAGTATTTTGACCACATCATCCTCTTTATGCATGTTGTCTTACTCCAAGCTGTATAGGCTCGAAAGCCTACTACCAATTAAGCATATTAGGTGATGTGCATCTCTGTAATGAGAAGGGGTGTGGTCTAATGACATCAACACCCTATATCAGGTGTGCATAATTATTAGGCAACTTCCTTTCCTTTGGCAAAATGGGTCAAAAGAAGGACTTGACAGGCTCAGAAAAGTCAAAAATAGTGAGATATCTTGCAGAGGGATGCAGCACTCTTAAAATTGCAAAGCTTCTGAAGCGTGATCATCGAACAATCAAGCGTTTCATTCAAAATAGTCAACAGGGTCGCAAGAAGCGCGTGGAAACACCAAGGCGCAAAATAACTGCCCATGAACTGAGAAAAGTCAAGCGTGCAGCTGCCAAGATGCCACTTGCCACCAGTTTGGCCATATTTCAGAGCTGCAACATCACTGGAGTGCCGAAAAGCACAAGGTGTGCAATACTCAGAGACATGGCCAAGGTAAGAAAGGCTGAAAGACGACCACCACTGAACAAGACACACAAGCTGAAACGTCAAGACTGGGCCAAGAAATATCTCAAGACTGATTTTTCTAAGGTTTTATGGACTGATGAAATGAGAGGGAGTCTTGATGGGCCAGATGGATGGGCCCGTGGCTGGATTGGTAAAGGGCAGAGGGCTCCAGTCCTATTCAGACGCCAGCAAGGTGGAGGTGGAGTACTGGTTTGGGCTGGTATCATCAAAGATGAGCTTGTGGGGCCTTTTCGGGTTGAGGATGGAGTCAAGCTCAGCTTCCAGTCCTACTGCCAGTTTCTGGAAGACACCTTCTTCAAGCAGTGGTACAGGAAGAAGTCTGCATCCTTCAAGAAAAACATGATTTTCATGCAGGACAATGCTCCATCACACGCGTCCAAATACTCCACAGCGTGGCTGGCAAGAAAAGGTATAAAAGAAGAAAATCTAATGACATAGCCTCCTTTTTCACCTGATATGAACCCTATTGAGAACCTGTGGTCCATCATCAAATGTGAGATTTACAAGGAGGGAAAACAGTACACCTCTCTGAACAGTGTCTGGGAGGCTGTGGTTGCTGCTGCAACCAATGTTGATGGTGAACAGATCAAAACACTGACAGAATCCATGGATGGCAGGCTTTTGAGTGTCTTGCAAAGAAAGGTGGCTATATTGGTCACTGATTTGTTTTTGTTTTGTTTTTGAATGTCAGAAATGTATATTTGTGAATGTTGAGATGTTATATTGGTTTCACTGGTAAAAATAAATAATTGAAATGGGTATATATTTGTTTTTTGTTAAGTTGCCTAATAATTATGCACAGTAATAGTCACCTGCACACACAGATATCCCCCTAAAATAGCTATAACTAAAAACAAACTAAAAACTACTTCCAAAACTATTCAGCTTTGATATTAATGAGTTTTTTGGGTTCATTGAGAACATGGTTGTTGTTCAATAATAAAATTAATCCTCAAAAATACAACTTGCCCAATAATTCTGCACTCCCTGTATAATAACTAAAGATGTGCATTCGGCAGCTTCGTTAGAAGGCACTAAGATGGATTTCTTCTTTGTTAAAGTGCAACACAGTAAGATCTGTGTAAATCCAGATCTTAGTACCTTTTACTTTCACAAGAAGAAATTCATCTCTTAAAAAAGCCGAAGGCCACCTTCTTCCAAATTCAATGCTCTAGGCTTCCACGAGTTTAGCCCTTTGCAAGGCCACTCTTCCTCCACTGGAAGGACTTAGTTACAAGGGTGTAGACTGCACTCAACAGGCATCATTGAAAGGGCTTAACAATATGATTGCACCGCCAGATGTTCAGGCAGTAGCGTCATATGGTTATGCCCTTTGATGTGAGAGTAGAGCATTGAGTTGAAGGTTAAGCTTACAAACCCGGAGTGAGCCATATTGAGAGGTGGTCAAAAGCCTTGTGAAAGTACATCTCTGTATGGAATTCATGTAAACTCTTACCATCTGCCAACTTTTGCTTATAGCCTCTGACCGGTGTCCGATTTCCCTCAATTTTGATTAAATGAGCCTATACCCACTGGTGTGTGTTCAAACATATATTAAGTGCCTGGTGTTTAGTCTTTAAACTTGGACATTTTGTTCAGGGTGTGTAATCACTGCATTACAATTTAGGGCTAGTTTCCATTGAGGTGGTAAAGTGTGGAAACTGGTGGTTACTTAAAAAATCTCTGCAGATGTTGCAATATACTAACCAAGTCACTCAGCTCAGTTAAATGTAAGGCTATTTAATATGATAAATGTAGCTACTTAGTAGATACAGCCCACAATTTAGGAATGAACTGTAGGTAAAACTTTGTAGCAGAGAGGTTTATTTACAGGTGAAGCAAATAAAAAAAGATTCACTATGAAATGTTTAACAAACTAATAATCAGGGAGAAACTGAATTTTGGGAACAGTTTTCTTTTGTTATACCCCTTTGAGCAACAGGATTTCGAGTGATAATCAGTTTCACAGTCCTTTGGGAGATAAATTGATTATCCACAAGGAGATGAGGTTAATGTTGGTGTAACAGCTTACAGCACTAGAGGACAATAGGAATGAGCTTAAATATGTATAAAAAGTCTCAGTTTATATATACATTCAGAGGTGGTAAGAAACAGTGTCTTAGACGGTAGAACATGCATCAGTATAGAAGCAGCCTTTAAGATGATACATGCAATATTTGTAGAGGAGAGACAAAGCTAAATAGTAGCATTGAGCTGCAGGCTTAAGTTTGTCTGAGAGGCGGTCTTCCGTGTAACCATTGAGGTCAGAGGAGGAGGAGAGATGAGAGCAGTGCTGAGAGGCGGTCTCCTTTGTAACCACTGCTGTCAGAGGAGGAGGAGAGGTGAGAGCAGTGCTGAGAGGCGGTCTCCTGTGTAACCGCTGCAGTGAGAGGAGGAGAGGTGAGAGCAGTGATGAAGTCCACTTGGTTGAAAGCTCAATAAACAGCTGACAAGCAGCGTAGTGAAGCGGCTCAGACATGGAGGATAGTAACAGTAGAATCCTGTAGTAGTTTAGGAACGTTAGTACATAATCCAGTAACAAATCCAGATGAAATCTTGAGAAGTTATTCAAGCAATAACTCAGGTTTTGATTAGACTTAAATAGGTCAATCTTGAAGGGGGGTGGAATTGGAGTTAAAGGTATAGAGAGTGTATCACAGATGTTAATGGACATAAATGCTTTTATCACCGGTTTCCACAATTTATCACCTTAATGGAAACAAGCCCTTAGATGGTTTTAAAGTATTTACTATGTACAATAAAATGTATGGTATGAAACATCTAGCTAAAGCCTGCTTCCATTGAGTTAGTAAAGTGTGGGAACTGGTGGGAACATACAAAGTCTCCATAGACTTTGAGGCAGAAACATTTAAAATGAAAAAAGAGAGAAAAGTCCCAGAACTTGAGCAGTTTTATATAAAAAAAACAATACTTTATTCCAAAAGTTAAAAATAAGCAGGAAGACGGTAAGTAGATCCAGACCAGATAACTTGTCTGACTGGTTTTGGTCTGTGGACCGTAATCATAGATATACAGGGCAACACATGTGTGCCCTATTTAAAACTGAAACTGACATCTAATTGGTTAAAAAACACAATAGGTCTGGACTAACTGATACATTTAAAGAGATATTCACATTAGACAATTCCTATTCACTCATAGAAGGACAAATCCATAAGGCAAATAATACTAGGCGTGAAAGCAGTTAAATGTTACAGAGACATAATCATAGACTGACATTCAAAGGTCCAGCAATAGATAATACCATATAATTGTAACTAAAAAGTGGCCCAAATATTCCCACTATATTCATAGACTTGGCCAAAATGAGGGGCCTAATAGTCCAAAATAGAATATATATATATATATATATATATATATATATATATATATATATATATATATATATATGTGTGTGTGTAAACTAACCCTATATGAATTGTAGGGACTCACTAAGCCACCAGCTAGATAAAGGGTAAACAATAATGGTAAAAAAATGGCAAAAAAAAGGGGTGTAGACTAAGTTAACTAACCACTGTGAATGTCAGTCAAAATGGTGATAAGATACTGGCATATATAATAATTTACAATACCTAATAGCTCTAATCGTGCGGAATTAATAAGGAAAATGGGTAATAAAAAAAGTAATATATTAATGTATATATAGATAGAAAAAAGTACTTTATTAAGGATTAGTAAATGTAATGTAATACCCACTTAGCTAATTCTTACAGAGACCTAATGTTGCCAATAATTGATAATATCAAACTCTGAATTAAAACCAATCGGAGTAAGAGTATTAAGTCTAAAGATCCAATAGATCTCTTGTCTACAGAGTAAAGAAAATGTATCACCCCCCCCCAGGTGGTCTTTTGATCTGTTCAATCGCTCTCCATTTCAGATTGGAGATGTTCTGATTATGCAACTCAAAAAAGTGTCTGGACAACACAGAGCATGGTCGCTCTCCTGAAATGTAGGAGAGGTGCTCCCTAATGCGTGTTCCTACCTCACGTGTAGTTCTACCCACATAGCTCTTCGAGCACTAGGTACAATCTATCACGTAGATGATATAGGTACTCTTGCAGTTAACACAACCTCTTGTGTCAAAATTTTCCTCTGAGTGGAAGGAGATAAAGGTTTTACCTATTCTGACATGGTCACATGAGGTGCATGTTCTTCTCCCGCACCTATAGGTACCATTACACCTTAACCAGGAGCTTTGAGAGTCCACCTCTTTTAGCAAACTCGGAGACAGGATATTGCCCAGTGTCACGTTTCTTCTGGCCACAAACATACAACCCTCTTCCACTGTGTTTCTCAGTTTTTTTATCTCCAAGCAATATTGACAAGTTCTTATTCACAATCTTACATACTTATTCATATTGATTGGAGAATGATGTAATGAATTTAGGTTTTGACTTCTGAGCATCCCCTTCTGTCCTGCGATTACCTGAATCACTTTTAAAAAGGGATCTCCTGTCCATCCTCGTTGCCTGATGAAAGGCGCTATCCACAATGGATTTTGGATAGCCTCTCTCATACAGCCTTTGGCTAAGGTGTCTGCTCTCTTCCAGAAATGTGCTGTCTAGGGTACAGTTGCGATGTACCCTCATAAACTACCCTCTGGCAATGCCTTTAAAGACATACCTTGGGTGGCTACTGTTCACATGAAGCAGGCTGTTACCCGCAATAGGTTTTCTGAAAAGTGTAGACACCACCCTGCTCTCAGCTGGCAACCCTTAAGTGTAATATCCAAGAAAGCAATGGTCTCATGGTGCCACTCACAGGTGAATTTCAAACCAACCTCATTGTTATTAAATCACTTGACAAACTCGTCCTCTTCAGTTTGGTCCGCTGACCAAACTAGCAGCAGATCATCAATGTAACATATGTACTTGATAATGTGCAAAGACGGGGGGTTGTCACTAGCTCCATAGATGTGGGACCTCTCCCACCACCCCATAAAAAGGTTAGCGCAGGAGGGAGCAAATTTTGCTCCCATAGCGGTCCCACATCTCTGGAGATAGTATCGTCCCTGGAACATAAAAAAGTTATTTTCCAATATGAATCTAACAGCTCGTATCACAAATTCCTTCAGAGCTGAAGGTAAATCTGTGTGTAAGTCCAAGAAAAATTCCACTGCCCTCAGGCCAAAAGAATGAGGGATTGAAGAGTACAGTGACACAACATCAACTGTTAGCCAACTGTACTCTTTTTTCCACCTCACATTCTCCATAATCTCTACAGGGAGTGCAGAATTATTAGGCAAGTTGTATTTTTGAGGATTAATTTTATTATTGAACAACAACCATGTTCTCAATGAACCCAAAAAACTCATTAATATCAAAGCTGAATAGTTTTGGAAGTAGTTTTTAGGTTCTTTTTAGTTATAGCTATTTTAGGGGGATATCTGTGTGTGCAGGTGACTATTACTGTGCATAATTATTAGGCAACTTAACAAAAAACAAATATATACCCATTTCAATTATTTATTTTTACCAGTGAAACCAATATAACATCTCAACATTCACAAATATACATTTTCTGACATTCAAAAACAAAACAAAAACAAATCAGTGACCAATATAGCCACCTTTCTTTGCAAGGACACTCAAAAGCCTGCCATCCATGGATTATGTCAGTGTTTTGATCTGTTCACCATCAACATTGCGTGCAGCAGCAACCACAGCCTCCCAGACACTGTTCAGAGAGGTGTACTGTTTTCCCTCCTTGTAAATCTCACATTTGATGATGGACCACAGGTTCTCAATGGGGTTCAGATCAGGTGAACAAGGATGCCATGTCATTAGATTTTCTTCTTTTATACCCTTTCTTGCCAGCCACGCTGTGGAGTACTTGGACGCATGTTATGGAGCATTGTCCTGCATGAAAATCATGTTTTTCTTGAAGGATGCAGACTTGTTCCTGTACCACTGCTTGAAGAAGGTGTCTTCCAGAAACTGGCAGTAGGACTGGGAGTTGAGCTTGACTCCATCCTCAACCTGAAAAGGCCCCACAAGCTCATCTTTGATGATACCAGCCCAAGCCAGTACTCCACCTCCACCTTGCTGGCGTCTGAGTCGGACTGGAGCTCTCTGCCCTTTACCAATCCAGCCACGGGCCCATCCATCTGGCCCATCAAGACTCACTCTCATTTCATCAGTCCATAAAACCTTAGAAAAATCAGTCTTGAGATATTTCTTGGCCCAGTCTTGACGTTTCAGCTTGTGTGTCTTGTTCAGTGGTGGTCGTCTTTCAGCCTTTCTTACCTTGGCCATGTCTCAGTTCATGGGCAGTTAATTTGCGCCTTGGTTTTTCCACACACTTCTTGCGACCCTGTTGACTATTTTGAATGAAACGCTTGATTGTTCGATGATCACGCTTCAGAAGCTTTGCAATTTTAAGAGTGCTGCATCCCTCTGCAAGATATCTCACTATTTTTGACTTTTCTGAGCCTGTCAAGTCCTTCTTTTGACCCATTTTGCCAAAGGAAAGGAAGTTGCCTAATAATTATGCACACCTGATATAGGGTGTTGATGTCATTAGACCACACCCCTTCTTATTACAGAGATGCACATCACCTAATATGCTTAATTGGTAGTAGGCTTTCGAGCCTATACAGCTTGGAGTAAGACAACATGCATAAAGAGGATGATGTGGTCAAAATACTCATTTGCCTAATAATTCTGCACTCCCTGTAGTGTATGGGTAGTGTCCCTAACATAGCTCGGGAGTCTTGGAACCAGGGGTTGTAGAAAGTGATCTACCCACTTAGAAAGTGGTTCCAACAGTGAACCTATCCCTGCCACAATAGGTCTACCCTTAACATTGTCCAAACTCTTATGCACCTTAGGGAGGTGGTGGAAGATGGGAATAAGTGGTTCATTAACTAGCATTTGAGCAGCTGTCTCATTGTTCATTAACCCATCTTCCACTGCGTCATCAATAAGGTGCCTAAGTCCTCGTTGAAATTTAATTGTAGGGTCTCCCGGGAGCAACACGTAGGCCTCAGTGTCCTGTAGTTGGGGTAATGCCTCTGCCACATAGCAGTGCTTGTCCATAACCACTACACTCCCCCCTTATCTGACTGCTTAATCACAATGTTTTTGTTGTTCTGTAAACTAGATAAGGCTGTTTTCTCATTTACAGTGAGATTGTGGGATCCTGTTCCAGTGGCAATAGATAGCTCTGTCAGATCTTCAACCACCCTCTGGTGAAAGACCTCAAGAGCCTTACCGCTAGTGTGTAGGGAATAAAAGGATGATTTTTATTTCAAAGTGGGCACAGTTAACTTAGTACCAGATAAATCATGGGTGTTTCCCTCATTTTGCAATCCCTGTAGGGAAAGCACAGCGCACTCATCCATGAAATCTAAATCATTATCATTAGGCACCTCCAAACTCTCAGTGGTACTTCCTACACCCCTATCAATGTGTACAATAGTATCTAAAAACAATTTACGAAGAGTAAGATCACGTATCAATTTGTTGACGTCAAGAATAGTTTGAAACAAGTCAAAATGTCTCAATGGAACAAAACCCAAACTGTAGTTAAGGACCCTTAGTTCAACATCTGATAGATAGTAACTGGAAATGTTGATCACCATGTTTACTGGTACTTCTTTTGTTTTTTACTCTTAGAGAGTACCTGGCCTGATCCTGATTTCCTCCCTGAGTGTTCTGTACCACTCCAACTGGGTTCCCTCTCCCTGAAATTGTCTCAGGGCCTCATGAAAAACCTACACACTGGGATTCTGTGAATTGAAACTTCAGGGTGAAATTTGGGTCTAGCCCCTTGATTAGCAGTGCTCTTCAATATACCTTTCGTTGTTCCTACTCTCTTGGGCAGGACAAAATTAAGAAAGAAAAATTAAGTATTGGGGTTTGTTCCTCTGACTCTGGCACTGATTCATCCCCTGAAGCCCCTTCAAAGCTTGAAGTAAAACAGTCTTCATCAGACACCTCTGGCTCAGAGTCAGAAAATGTGACTTTTTTGGGGGGTTCGTATGTAGAATTTTGTGTCCTCTGCCTATTCCCCCTACGATGTCTCCAATTTTTCTGTTTATTTTTATTGTTACTATTAGTGTTGGTACTATTAAGTGTTGTCTCCTGCCCCCCGGAACTAAACCAGGATTTATTCATCTGGTGTCGTCACCACACATATACTCCCTGAGTGTAGTCTTTCTGATCCCTTAGAAACTTTGTGTGCTTTGTCTGTATAACTAGTTTTTTTGATTCTTCAATGTTTTTTTTAAAAATGGTATCAAATTTCACATAGTTATCACATTGCTTGAACCTGTCCATATCGGACTGTATACTAGCAATCTTAGTTTTGATCTCAGTAAGCAACACATCTTTGTATTCAATAAGTAGAGAGATAAGGGTGAGAGAACAATCAGTCAAGGCTTGATTCCATCGGCTGATAAAGTCCCTATCCTTTATATCATATGTAGAGAATTTATTTAGCCTTAAGCCCCTGGGTACCATTTTCAAATCCAGATACTTAGTTAATATCCCCTTGACCCATTTTAATTTTTGTTCCTTCAACTTTAGATTCTCATAGTCCTGGAAAAGGTCCCCCAATTTGGTTTTAGGGGAATTATGAATAAACACATCCTCCAGGATGTGTTAATGGAGATAAATGCTTTTATCACCGGTTTCTACAATTTATCACCTCAATGGAAACAAGCCCTTAGATGGTTTTAATGTATTTACTATGTACAATAAAATGTATGGTATGAAACATCTAGCTAAAGCCTGCTTCCATTGAGTTAGTAAAGTGTGGGAACTGGTGGTAACATAAAAAATCTCCATAGACTTTTGAGGCAGAATAATTTATACATCAATCAATGATACATACAGAAGCATAACATTTAAGTCAAACAATCATGACAAGTATTGAGTGTATTTCAAACAAAACAAAGATTAATAATTTTTGTACTTAATTAATGGGAGGAAGAGAGAAGAAGTAGAAAGATTGTCAACATTCACATAAATCCCATGATCCATCTACACTCTTAAACAAATACATTTCCAATCAACTTGAAAAGAAATCACGTTTACAGACATATTTGTATATTTTTTATGTATATAATCTTCCCAAATAAAAAGTAACTCCATATAGAAATCTCTGTGCAGTACTTTCATATAATGATAATCCTCCAGTTGGATGGTTTTGTGCATAGCATCTACCCATTAGGCAACAATGGGAATCTGTTCTTGTTTCCAATATTTAGCAATTAAAGTTTTTGCACTATTGCTTGCAATTTGGAGGATGGCTAAATTTACTGGGTGGTTTATTTAATAATCATATTAGTGGATTAAATGTTATATTTATTTCCAATATTGTTTCCATTTGGGAGATAACTCCCTTCCAGAAAATACTTATATTGAAACATGTCCACCATATGTGTCCCATACAGTCAGTCTCTTGCTTGCAACACCAGCAAAGTTTAGATCTTTAAGCGAGCTGGGCTAAAGTACCACCGGTGCAAAACTTTGAAGTTGAGGTTTAGTATTTGGGCTGAGATAGAGGCATTCATTGGTCTCTTATAAATTTTTCGCTCATCAACTGGTGATATGTTAAAATTCAGTTACTGTTCCCAGCTGTTTATAAAATGATGTTCTGTACCAGCGGAGGACCTGTTGTAGTATGTTATATAAGATGGATAGGGTCTCCATAGACTTTAATGGATATAAATGTTTTTATCACGTTTCCACAAATTACCACCTCAATGGAAACTAGGCCAGAGTCTGGGCAGTGATTTTAAGAGGTGCAGATATTTTGTCACACCTTGAACCTATATGATTTTTATAGGTTCCTTTTTTCTTTAAGCGTATTCATAAATTAGAAAGTTATTTAAAATTGCTTGCTCTAAATAAATTATGAAAGTTTTATTTTGACTTTACTATCTTTTAAATTAAAAATAACATATTAAAATGCAAAACAGTATAAATGTACAGCTACATATGAAAGTATCTTTAAGACGGCAAATAAATTATCAGAGCAAAGCAGAGGGTCAAATATATGCAATCTATGACCCAGAGGACGTTCCTTCACAATTTAATGAAAACCTTCACCAGCCTTCAAGGCTATTGGGAATGGAAACAAATCTCTAACAGTCTTGATATATATTATTTTATGACAATTTGAAACATACAGATGACTTTTGAACACAAGTAAGACCTTAATTAAAAACTGCTTGGGATTTTTTTTAGCAAGTTATATTTAAGTTACATTGCTTATATTTTAAGAATTATGTACATACAGGGCTAGATTACAAATTGCAGCGCAAAATTGGGCTTTTGTGAGTGCGAGATTTGCACTCCCCTCGTAATACCAGCATACACAATTGTGCGATGGTATTTAAAGTGACCCGCAATTCGAAACCGACCTTGCTTTCGCATTTCATAGAAGCTTTGAGCTCATGAGAGCGCACTTCCTTAGTCTCCAATGGAAGCCTCGTTTTGATGCCGTCATACACGGCGTAGAACCAAACGGCAGCACAGGGGTTAAGTTGTGCAGTGATGGGCAGCAGATTTTATATATGTATGTATATTAGTATATGCATATATATTTATGTGTTTATATGTGATTGTGTATATACACACAGTTCCCCATTGACCGCAATGAAAAGGCACTTTTAAGTGCCTTTTTTTTCTAACACCTTTGCTTTGTGCAGATTTGTATTTAAAAAAAAAAGCTAAATTTTTTTAATAAAAACTACACTAGATTAAAATTTGGGGGCAATTAGGGCACTTTTGGAAAATTAACCAGAGATCTGATCTCTAGTTAATTTTCAGAGCTCTAATTGCTACCGCTAGCTTGCGGTAGCAATATCCAGCCACTTGTAATGGCTGGTTATTTATCAAGCACCCATAAACGAGTGAATTTGCCTGTTTACAGGCGCACAATATATTAGCGCTCCACTTGTAATCTAACAGACATATTTGTATATTTGTTATGTATATATTCTTCCCAAATAAAAGTAACTCCATATAGAAATCTCTGTGCAGTGCTTTCATATAATGATAATCCTCCAGTTGGATAGTTTTGTGCATAGTATCTACCCATTGGGCAACAATGGGGGTCTGTTCTTGTTTCCAATATTTAGCAATTAAAGGGACATTAAACCCAAACTTTTTTGTTTCATGATTCAGATAGAGAATACAATTTTAAACAACAGTCAAATTTACTTCTAGGCCTCTATTTATCAAGCTGTCAACCGCAAATACGCTGGAATTCCACAGCGTATTTGTGGCGAGCCTGATTTGCCATAGTTATCAATCCCTACAGACCGGCAAAAGTAGAATTTAGTGACATAACATACGATCCGGCGGACTCAGTCGGACACAGATCGATGCTTACATCACTACAGATGTTCCGAATGCAAGTTTGGCACAATCTGACTACTTTTGGTAGTTATCAAATAACTAGCAGATACGCTTGGCACTTTTCCGGCCCAGTGTACCTGGTTTTCAATCCGCCGCCCTGGAGGCGTCAGATGCCATAGGAATCAAGGGGAGTCTGAAAGCAGCGAAAGCTTATGTTCACTGCTGCCCGATATCCCATTGATTCCTATGATAATTGTCTACACCTAACACCCTAACATGTACCCCGATTCTAAACACCCCTAATCTGCCGCCCCTACACTACGGTTTATTTTTATTTTACAGGCAACTTTGTTTTTATTTTAACTAGGTGCAATAGTTATTAAATAGTTATTAACTATTTAATAGCTACCTAGTTAAAATAAATTCAAATTTACCTGTAAAATAAATCCTAACCTGTTACAATTACACCTAACACTACACTATAATTAAATGAATTAAATACATTAGCTACAATGAAATACAATTAATTAAAATTAAATACAATTAACTAAAGTACAACCCCCCCACTAAATTACAGAAAATAAAAAAATAATTACAAGATTTTTAATCTAATTACACCTAATCTAATCCCCCTAATAAAATAAAAAAGTCCCCCGAAATAATAAAAATCACTACCCTATACTAAATTACAAATAGTCCTTAAAAGGGCTTTTTGCGGGGCATTGCCGCAAAGTAATCAGCCCTTTCACCTGTAAAAAAAATTACAATACCCCCCAACATTACAACCCACCACCCACACACCCAACCCTACTCTAAAACCCACCCAATCCCCCCTTAATAAAACCTAACACTAACCCCTTGAAGATCACCCTACCTTGAGACGTCTTCACCCAACCGGGCCGAAGTCCTCAATGAAACCGGGCGAAGTCTTTATCCAACCGGGCAGAAGAGGTCCTCCAGACAGGCAGAAGTCTTCATCCAGGCGGCATCTTCTATCCTCATCCATCCGACGAGGAGCGGCTCCATCTTGAAGACATCCAAAGCGGAGCATCCATCCAGACCGACGACTACCCGATGAATGACAGTTCCTTTAAATGACATCATCCAAGATGGCGTCCCTTGAATTCCGATTGGCTAATAGAATTCTATCAGCCAATCGGAATTAAGGTAGGAAAAATCCTATTGGCTGATGCAATCAGCCAATAGGATTGAAGATCAATCCTATTGGCTGATCCAATCAGCCAATAGGATTGAGCTCACATTCTATTGGCTGTTCCAATCAGCCAATAGAATGTGAGCTCAATCCTATTGGCTGATTGCATCAGCCAATAGGATTTTTCCTACCTTAATTCCGATTGGCTGATAAAATTCTATCAGCCAATCAGAATTCAAGGGACGCCATCTTGAATGACGACATTTCAAGGAACCGTTATTCGTCGGGTAGTTGTCTGTTTGGATGGATGCTCCGCATCGGATGTCTTCAAGATGGAGCCGCTCCTTGTCGGATGGATGAAGATAGAAGATCCCGCCTGGATGAAGACTTCTTCCCGTCTGGAGGACCTCTTCTGCCCGATTGGATGAAGACTTTGCCCGGCTTCGTTGAGGACTTAGGCCCGGTTGGGTGAAGACATCTCAAGGTATGGTGATCTTCAAGGGGTTAGTGTTAGGTTTTATTAAGGGGGGATTGGGTGGGTTTTAGAGTAGGGTTGGGTGTGTGGGTGTTGGGTTGTAATGTTGGGGGGGTATTGTAATTACAGGTAATAGAGCTGATTACTTTGGGGCAATGCCCTGCAAAAAGCTCTTTTAAGGGCTATTTGTAATTTAGTATAGGGTAGGGCTTTTTTTTATTTTGGGGGGCTTTTTTATTTTATTAGGGGGATTAGATTAGGTGTAATTAGTTTAAGAAAATTGTAATTATTTTATTATTTTCTGTAATTTAGTGTTTATTTTTTTTGTACTTTAGTTAATTTTATTTAATTTTTATTAATTGTATTTCATTGTAGTTAATTTATTTAATTCATTTAATTATAGTGTAGTGTTAGGTGTAATTGTAACTTAGGTTAGGATTTATTTTACAGGTAAATTTGTCTTTATTTTAACTAGGTAGTTATTAAATAGTTAATAACTATTTTATAACTATTGTACCTAGTTAAAATAAATACAAAGTTGCCTGTAAAATAAAAATAAACCCTAAGCTAGCTACAATGTAACTATTAGTTATATTGTAGCTAGCTTAGGGTTTATTTTATAGATAAGTATTTAGTTTTAAATAGGAATTATTTAATTAATGATAGGAATATTTATTTAGATTTAACTAAATTATATTTAAGTTAGTGGGTGTTAGGTTTAGGGTTAGACTTAGGTTTAGGGGTTAATATGTTTATTATAGTGGCGGCGGTGTAGGGGGGGCAGATTAGGGGTTAATAAATATAATGTAGGTGGCGGTGGGCTACGGGAGTGGCAGTTTAGGGGTTAAACAATTTATTTAGTTGTGGCGGGGTCCGGGATTGTCAGGAATGGGGTTAATAAATTTATGTAGGTGGCAGTGGTATAGGGGGCGGCAGATTAGGGGTTAATAGGTATAATGTAGGTGGCGTGGGCTCCGTGAGCGGCGGTTTCAGAGTTAATACATTTATTAGAGTTGTGGCGGGGTCCAAGTGCGGCAGTTTAGGGGTTAAACAATTTAATAGAGTTGCGGTGGGCTCCGGAAGTGGCAGTTTATGGGTAAATAACTTTATTTAGGTGCGGCTGGGTCCGAGAGCGGCGGTATAGGGGGTAAAACAGTATAGCATAGTGTGGGTGCTTAGTGACAGGGTAGCAAGAAAGCTGCGAATAAGCCAAAGAGCAGCGAGATCGATGACTGTTAGTTAACAACAGTCCACTGCTCATCGCTCCGTACTTGGTGCGTGGCTTTTTGACAGCTTTCTTGATAATTTTGGCGAACGTATTCAGGTCCGCGGCAGCGATGTTAGGCGATCTTAGGCGAGCGTATTGGTGCCATCGAGTGCAAGAAAGTCCACGGCTTGATAACTAGAGGCCCTATTATCTAATTTGCTTCATTCGTTAGATATCCTTGGTTGAATAAATAGAAAGGCACTATGGTGAGTCAATCCACACAAGGCAGCTATATGCAGCGACCAATCAGTAGCTACTGAGCCTATCTAGATATGCTTTTCAGCAAAGAATATCAAGAGAATGAAGCAAGTTAGATAATAGAAGTAAATTAGAAAGTTGTTTAAAATTGCATTCTCTTTCTAAACCATGGATTTATTGTCCCTTTAAAATTTTTGCACTATTGCTTGCAATTTGGAGAATGGCTAAATTTACTGGGGGTAATTATTTAGGTTGTTTATTTAATAATTATATTAGTGGATTAAATGTTATATTTATTTCCAATATTGTTTCCATTTGGGAGATAACTCCCTTCCAGAAAATAATTATATTGAAACATGTCCACCATATGTGTCCCATACAGTCAGTGTCTTGCTTGCAACACCAGCAAAGTTTAGATCTCTGTGGATACAAGATCTTTAAGCGAGCTGGGCTAAAGTACCACCGGTGCAAAACTTTGAAGTTGAGGTTTAGTATTTGGGCTGAGATAGAGGCATTCATTGTTCTCTTATAAATTTTCGCTCATCAACTGGTGATATGTTAAAATTCAGTTACTGTTCCCAGCTGTTTATAAAATGATGTTCTGTACCAGCGGAGGACCTGTTGTAGTATGTTATATAAGATGCATAGGGTCTCCATAGGCTTTAATGGATATACATGTTTTATCACAAGTTTCCACAAATTACCACCTCAATGGAAACTAGGCCAGAGTCGGGGCAGTGATTTTAAGAGGTGCAGATATTTTGTCACACCTTGAACCTATACGATTTTTAAAGGTTCCTTTTTTCTTTAAGTGTATTCATAAATTAGAAAGTTATTTAAAATTGCTTGCTCTAAATAAATTATGAAAGTTTTATTTTGACTTTACTATCTTTTAAATTAAAAATAACATATTAAAATGCAAAACAGTAAAAATGTACAGCTACATATGAAAGTATCTTTAAGACGGCAAATAAATTATCAGAGCAAAGCAGAGGGTCAAATATATGCAATCTATGACCCAGAGGACATTCCTTCACAATTTAATGAAAACCTTCACCAGCCTTCAAGGCTATTGGGAATGGAAACAAATCTCTAACAATCTTGATATATATTATTTTATGACAATTTGAAACATACAGATGACTTTTGAACACAAGTAAGACCTTAATTAAAACCAGAGATCTGATCTCTAGTTAATTTACAGAACTCTAATGTAATGGCTGGTTATTTATCGAGCGCCCATAAACGAGTGAATTTGCCTGTTTACAGGCGCACAATATATTAGCGCTCCACTTGTAATCTAACCCACAAATTATTTTTTATCTGGAATTTATCATTAAAATTCCATTTCTGGTTTAAAGAAAATTGTAAATCCATATTTAAAACACCATTTCAGTTAAAGACTGACATGCACTGTGTAATCTGTATGTTTTCCTTTTGTTTTCTTAATAGCTTTATTTACACTAATTATATAATGTAAATGACATGCCTGAAGTAAAATTCTGAGAGAGACTACACAGAAAGGGCCAGATTACAAGTGGACAGCTAACAGTTATGCGCAAACGATATTAAGTTTATCGCAGTTGTTTGCACGCATGAGATGTAGCACTCGTATTACAAGTTGAAAGTAAACGCAATCACTTGAGCACAATTGAAGTTAACGCGCATCGGGATAGAGCAATCTCTAGTTAACTGTTTCGAAAAACAAAAATACATAACAAAGTACAATTACACTCAAAATAGCACTAATACAAATAATTAAAAAAAATTGCACAAAAAAGTTATAAGGGCTCAAAGATACGAGTTCTTAGGTGTTAGAAAAAAAAGGGTATGCAAAGGGCTTTAACAAAGAAATACATACTTATACATGTCTAAATATGTATATATATATATATATATATATATATATATGTGTGTGTGTGTGTGTGTGTGTGTATATATGTGTGTTAATATGCATTTATGTATTTATAAGTGTATGCACAGACATATATACACATATAAACACATAAATACCTGTGTATACATATATAGCCATATATAGAAGTGCATTGGAGCCCTTTGTAGTCAAGTAGATGAAAACATGAAAAGCATATTTATGGAATATTCATATTTAAGTTTTATACTGTGTATTTACTGTATATATATATATATATATAGTGATGTCGCAAACCTAAAATTTTCGGTTCGCGAACCGCGGACTCGAACTTCTGGTATTGTTCGCGAACCGCACGAACCGCCATTGAATTCAATAGGCAGGCGAACTTTAAAACCTACAAGGACTCTTTCTGGCCACAATAGTGATGGAAAAGTTGTTTCAAGGGTACTAACATCTGGACTGTTGCATGCTGGAGGGGGATCCCTGGCAAAACTCCCATGGAAAATTACATAGTTGATGCAGAGTCTGCTTTTAAGCCATAATGTGTCTAAATCAACTAACATTCCCAAAGTGGCTGTCTCAAAACATCCCGGACAGAAGATAGATTGATAGTGATAGATAGGATAGATATACATAGATTGATAGTTTGATAGAATCGATAGAAGAGAAATAGATAGATTTGTTAGATATATAATTACCCTAATAAATTCTAATAATCAAACATGCATTCTTGGACCCAACTAGCTTGTGTCAATTAGTACTTTTCTTAGCACTTTAATCCCTGTCCCCCCCCCCCCCTATCGGGGGAGTTCTATATGGCCTGCCAGATTACCCTGAAAAATTATAATAATAAGACATGTGGTCTGCTACCTATTTTAACGAGGTTGTGTTTTAAGTACTACCATTCTTAGCACTTTAATCTCTGTAACTCCCCCTATTTGGTGAGGTCTATACGGCCTGGATGATTACCCATACAAAATATAATAATAAGCCATCTGCTCTTGTTCTGCGACCCATGGTAACTATGTTGTGTTAATTAGTAATGTCCTTCGCATTTTAATAGCTGTTACTCATACTCACCCTATCGGTGGAGGTCTATATGGCCTGCATGATTACCCTTACAAAATATAACAACCAAACATCTGCTCTGGGACCCATGGTAAGTAGGTTGTGTTAAGTAGTACTGTTCTTTGCATTTTCATACCTGTTACAACACCAAATGGTGGCAGGTCTATCTGGCCTTCATGATTAGCTGCACCCAAACCCCAAAAAAAGCCGAGTGGTCTTAGACTAACACCCATGGCTAACTCTGTTGTTTCAATTAGTACTATTCTTAGCACTTTCATCCCTGTTACGGGCGGTCTACATGGCCATCATGATTAGCCGAACAAAATACTACAATCCAACCTTTGCTCAGTCTTCATAGGCCCTTCATTGTCTGTATTTTGATAGTACAGTTCTTATTATTTTTATAGCTGATACAACATTGAATGTTGTCAGCTCTATATGGCCTGCATGATTAGCTGCACCCAATACAAAAATAAATCCAAGCGGTCTTGGATTAACACCCATGGCTAACTCTGTTGTTTCAAGTAGTACTATTCTTAGCACTTTCATCTCATCATCCCTGTTACTTCCAGGACTCTCGGTGGTGGTGGTCTACATGGCCATCATGATTAGCCTAACCAAATACTACAATCCAACCTTGGCTCAGTCTTCCTAAGGCCCTTCATTGGCTGTATTTTGGTAGTACTGTTCTTATTACTACATGGTGGTCTACATGGCCATCATGATTAGCCTAACCAAATACTACAATCCAACCTTGGCTCAGTCTTCCTAAGGCCCTTCATTGGCTGTATTTTGGTAGTACTGTTCTTATTAGTTTAATAGCTGATACGACACCGAATGTTGTCAGCTCTATATGGCCTGCATGAATAGCCGCACCCAAAGCCAAAAAAAAAGCCAAGCGGTTTTGCACTAACACCCATAGCTAACTCTGTTGTTTCAAGTTCTAATATTCTTAGCTCTTTCATCTCATCATCCCTGTTACTTCCAGGACTCTCGGTGGTGGTTGTCTACATGGCCATCATGATTAGCCTAACCAAATACTACAATCCAACCTTGGCCCAGTCTTCCTAAGGCCCTTCATTGGCTGTATTTTGGTAGTAATGTTCTTATTAGTTTAATAGCTGATACGACACTGAATGTTTTCAGCTCTATATGGTCTGCATGAATAGCCGCACCCAAAGGCAAAAAAAAGCCAAGCGGTTTTGCACTAAAACCCATGGCTAACTCTGTTGTTTCAAGTTCTACTATTCTTAGCTCTTTCATCTCATCATCCCTGTTACTTCCAGGACTCTCGGTGGTGGTGGTCTACATGGCCATCATGATTAGCCTAACCAAATACTACAATCCAACCTTGGCTCAGTCTTCCTAAGGCCCTTCATTGGCTGTATTTTGGTAGTACTGTCATCCTTTTGAATAAAAGATTACAGTAAAGGCATTGATTTTAGAAACCCACAGATCATTATTTGCAACCGTGAATTTAGAAAAAAAAATTGATTACACACCCGTCACACTTATTTATGCTCAGGCCTTTTTAATACGAGGGTCCCGGAGCCTCAACCGAAACAATAGCATGAAAGAGGAGATATGTCATCCTTTTGAATAAAAGATTACAGGAAAGGCATTGATTTTAGAAACCCACAGATCATTATTTGCAACCGTGAAATTAGAAAAAAAAAATGATTACACACCCGTGACACTTATTTATGCTCAGGCCTTTTTAATACGATGGTCCCGGAGCCTCAACCGAAACAACAGCATGAAAGAGGAGATATGTCATCCATTTGAATAAAAGATTACAGTAAAGGCATTGATTTTAGAAACCCACAGATCATTATTTGCAACCGTGAAATTAGAAAAAAACATTGATTACACAGCCGTGACACTTATTTATGCTCAGGCCTTTTTAATACGAGGGTCCCGGAGCCTCAACCGAAACAACAGCATGAAAGAGGAGATATGTCATCCTTTTGAATAAAAGATTACAGGAAAGGCATTGATTTTAGAAACCCACAGATCATTATTTGCAACCGTGAAATTAGAAAAAAACATTGATTACACAGCCGTGACACTTATTTATGCTCAGGCCTTTTTAATACGAGGGTCCCGGAGCCTCAACCGAAACAGCATGAAAGAGGAGATATGTCATCCTTTTGAATAAAAGATTACAGTAAAGGCATTGATTTTAGAAACCCACAGATCATTTATATGACCCGTGTAATAGAAAAAAACATTCATTAGACACCGGTTACACTTATTTATCCTCAGGCCTTGTTAATACGAGGGTCCCGGAGCCGCAACTGAAACAACAGCATGAAAGAGGACATATGTCAATCTTTTTGAATTATAGATTACAGGAAAGGCATTGATTTTAGAAACAATGAGATAATTACTTGCAACCGGGAAATAAAAAAAAACATTGAACAGACACCCAGTACACTTTATTATCCATAGGCCTTTTCAGCAGAGGCTCCAGGACCCTCAACAAAAACAAGAGCAGGGAGCTGGGCATAGGAGTACAATGGAGTGTCACAATAATAATCTGAAGGTGAAGATTGCATAGTTGTGGCATTTTAATTTTGTTATCGTGGGAACTTAGTACTTGCAATGACCTTGCTCTGGTGAATCCATATCGCAAATGTGTTATTTAAGGCACTGTTTGTCTATTTTTTTTAATATCAGCATTTGGTAAATGAAGCTCAACTTAAGGCTGGTGAGAAACGACCTTTCTTCTGGCTGTTTGCAAATGTTGTGGCTCTGGACAAACATGTGAATAAGGGGCCATCAGCCATATTCTGCACACAACCCCTTTGATGATTGACGATAAACATGTGTCACCTGCAAGCAGAGCTCGTTACTTCTGTTTAAATCATCTTCCTGGTATGGACAGGCCACTGTTTCCCACAGCAAGTACGAATTTTGAAATACAAGATTGTCTTGAGTATGGTAGGAAACCAAAGTTTATTTAATTCTGTACTATCACCACAAAAAATGAACTTCTTGAAGCAACAAAAATGCCAGCAATTTCATGTGCTTATGGATGACAAGGACGTCATGTCCTTTGGTGCACAGAGATGGAGACGATTTTTGCCCTCCCTGTACACTACCCAGATGTCTCAAACATCACCAGAAACACAATACAGCCACTCTTGTGAAGTTCCTGGAGTGTTCCGGTAGCCATCTCTTTGCGCTCCTAAAGGAATACTTTATCAGTGTTTTTGTATACATCCGACAACAGCTTCGGAGACTGTGGTGACGCACATGTTATTTACTGTTGTTCCAGCTGTGGCAATATCAATTGGCATGAAAAAGTTAAGATTTGTGGGTTGGGGAGCCTATAGCTGTTAAGGTAGGATGTGTGATTGAGGAGCTCCAGGTATTACAAGTTACTTTGGAGTTAGTTTTCAACCTTAATTTAATTTTCTTTTTGGGATTCATAGTGACACTTTCTGGGGCTATCCAAGAGGAGCCTGGTAAAAGCAGTAGTAGTCACCCCTTATATCAACGGGTACCGAGACCTGTTTTTTGCCTTTCCAATATTGCGCCGTACCCCAAACTAATCCTGAATGGAAAAAAAAAATTAAAATTTGAACTAGTGACGCACATTTTATGCACGCTGTGGCAATTGCAATTTGCAATAAAAATAATCTGCTAACAACAACCACTACCTACGACCACACCTGACTCCTGAAGTCATGCTTCAGTTATTAAGTCAAGTTAAATAGATTTTTTTTTTTTATGCTCAGCAGAGGCTCCAGGACCCTCGACAAAACCAGCAGCAGGAAAGAGGACATATGGCATCCTTTTGAAAAAATGATTATAGGAAAGGCATTGATTTCAGAAACACAGAGATCATTAGATGCAAACGGTAAATAGAAAAAAAAATTGATTAGACACCCAGTACACTTATTTTTCATTAGGCCTTTTTAATAAGATTAAGAGGCTCCCGGAGCCTCAACAGAAACAACAGCATTACAAAGTACATATGGCATCCTTGTGAATAATAGATTACAGGAAAGGCATTGATTTTAGAAACCGGTGGATAATTTTTTGCAACCATGAAATCTAAAAAAACATAGATTAGACACCCAGTACACTTCTTTATCCTTAGGCCTTTTAAGCATAGGCTCCAGGACCCTCAACAAAACCAGCAGCAGGAAAGAGGACATAAGGCATACTTTTGTAAATTAGATTACAGGAAAGGCATTGATTTTAGAAACACAGAGATCATTAGTTGCAACCGTGAAATCACAAAAAACTTCGATTATACACCAAGTACACTTATTTATCCTTAGGCCTTTTTAGCAGAGGCTCCAGGACCCTCCACAAAACCAGCAGCATGAAAGAGGACATATGGCATCCTTTAGAAAATTAGATTACAGGAAAGGCATTGATTTTAGAAACACAGAGATCATTAGTTGCAACCGTGAAATCACAAAAAACTTCGATTATACACCAAGTACACTTATTTATCCTTAGGCCTTTTTAGCAGAGGCTCCAGGACCCTCCACAAAACCAGCAGCATGAAAGAGGACATATGGCATCCTTTAGAAAATTAGATTACAGGAAAGGCATTGATTTTAGAAACACAGAGATCATTAGTTGCAACCGTGAAATCACAAAAAACTTTGATTATACACATAGTACACTTATTTATCCTTAGGCCTTTTTAGCAGAGGCTCCAGGACCCTCCACAAAACCAGCAGCATGAAAGAGGACATATGGCATCCTTTAGAAAATTAGATTACAGGAAAGGCATTGATTTTAGAAACACAGAGATCATTAGTTGCAACCGTGAAATCTAAAAAAAAATAGATTATACACCCAGTACACTTATTTATCCTTAGGCCTTTTTAGAAGAGTGTCCCGGAGCCTCAACAGAAAGAACAGCATGAAAGAGGACATATGGCATCCTTTTGACAAATAGATTACAGGAAAGGCATTGATTTTAGAAAGACAGAAAAAATTTGTTACAAACAGGAAATCTAAAAAAAACATTGAATAGACACCCAGTACACTTCTTTATCCTTCGGCCTTTTTAGCAGAGGCTCCAGGACACTCAACAAAACCAGCAGTAGGAAAGAGGACATATGGCATCCTTTGTGAAAAAAAGATTATAGGAAAGGCATTGATTTTAGAAACCCAGGGATAATTTGTTGCAACCGTGAATTTGAATAAAAAAAATGGTTGGATGGACACCCAGTACAATTCTTTCTCCCTAGGCCTTTTTATAAGAGGGTCCAGGACCCTCAAACAAAACACCAGCAGGAAAGGGGACATATGGCATACTTTTTAACAATAGAGTAAGAGTACAGGAAAGGCATTGATTTTAGAAACCCATAGATAATTTTTTGCAAATGTAAATTTGAATCAAAAAAATGATTCGATGGTCACCCAGTACACCACTTTCTCCTTAGGCCTTTTTATAAGAGGGTCCTGGACCCTCAAAAAAAACACCAGCAGGAAAGAGGACATATGGCATACTTTTGAAAATTAGATTACAGGAAAGGCATTGATTTTAGAAACACAGAGATCAGTTATATGACCCGGGAAATAGAAAAAAAACATTGATTGGACACCCAGTACACTTCTTTATCCTTAGGCCTTTTTAAAAGAGTGTCCCGGAGCCTCCACAGAAAGAACAGCATGAAATAGGACATATGGCATCCTTTTGAAAAATAGATTACAGGAAAGGCATTGATTTTTGAAAGACAGAAAAAAATTGTTACAACCGTGAAATCTAAAAAAACATTGAATAGACACCCAGTACACTTCTTTATCCTTAGGCCTTTTTAGCAGAGGCTCCAGGACACTCAACAAAACCAGCAGTAGGAAAGAGGACATATGGCATCCTTTGTGAAAAAAAGATTATAGGAAAGGCATTGATTTTAGAAACCCGGGGATAATTTGTTGCAACCGTGAATTTTAATTAAAAAAAAATGATTGGATTGACACCCAGTACAATTCTTTATCCATAAGGCCTTTTTATAAGAGGGTCCAGGACCCTCAAACAAAAAACCAGCAGGAAAGAGGACATAGTGCATACTTTTGAACAATAGAGTACAGGAAAGGCATAGATTTTAGAAACCCATAGAAATTTTTTTTAAAATGTAAATTTGAATAAAAAAAATGATTTGATGGACAGCCAGTACACCTCTTTCTCCTTAGGCCTTTTTATAAGAGGGTCCTGGACCCTCAAAAAAAACACCAGCAGGACAGAGGACGTATGGCATCCTTTTGAACAATAGAGTAAAGGTACAGCATTGATTTTACAAACCCAGAGATCATTTTGTTCAATTGTTAAATAGAAAAATAAAAATGAGTGGCCAACCAGTACACCTCTTTCTCCTTAGGCCTTTTTATAAGAGGGTCCTGGACACTCAAAAAAAACACCAGCAGGAAAGAGGACGTATGGCATCCTTTTGAACAATAGAGTACAGGTACGGCATTGATTTTACAAAACCAGAGATAATTTTGGTCAAATGAGAAATAGAAAATAAAAATGAGTGGACACCCAGTACACCTCTTTCACCTTAGGCCTTTTTATAAGAGTGTCCAGGACCCTCAAACAAAATACCAGCAGGAAAGAGAACATATGGCATACTTTGGGACAATAGAGTACTGGTACGGCATTGATTTGTGAAACCCACAGATAATTGTTTGTAAAAGTGAAATAGCACCAAAAACCATGCTTGGACTCCCACTCCAGGTCGTTCTCCTTCAGCTTTTTTATAAGAGGGTCCAGCACCCTCAACAGAAACAACACCACCACATATGCCATCCTTTTGCACAAGCGAGTACAGGTATGGCATCCATTTTAAAAACCCAAAGATAATTGAGAGGAACCAGGAACATTTTTCTAAAAACTGGATGGGGCACCCATTACTACAGGTCGTTCTCCTTCAGCCTTTTTATATCATGGACCACGACCCGCAACAGGCACAACAGCATGAAACACATATGCCACCTTTTTGCACAATAGAGTACAGGTATGTCATAGATGGAACACGGAGATAATTTAGAGCAACCAAGAGACGGATAAAGATGCTTGGTCGGTCCTACTCTTTCAAATTTGTTGCATTTTGCGTTCAATTGAATGGTACACCGGATATGAGTGGTGTGTAAAGTTGTACAATTCATAACAGTTTAATCACTAGTGTTATGTGCATTATTTTTTTTATTTGAGTTTTGTACCCACAGAGATGCAGCAGAGGCCAGAAAAATTAGGAATGTACAAATGACTGAAAAATTGGGGTATTGTTGGAGCAACTGCTGTAGCAGCGGCCAGAAAAATCAATGTTTGCAAAACATTTATAAAGTGCCCTAAAAGCTTGTGGCTTGAACACTAGTTGTTGGCGGATAAGTCAAGCAAGTCCTCCGTCTTTATAACCAAAAAAAAAAGGCCAGCCTGTGTACCAGTTGTAGCCCAAGGCAGCTCATATCATCATCAGTAGTTTTTTATTCAAATGTATCGCCCAATGTCAGTCCCTTCGGGATCCAGCCCTCATTCAATTTTTATAAAAGTGAGATAGCCAAGACTTTTTTGACCTAGGCGACTTCTCTTCTCAGTGACAAAACCTCCTGCTGCACTAAAAGTCCTTTCGGACAGGACACTTGAAGCGGGGCAGGCCAGAAGTTCCAATGCAAATTGGGATAGCTAAGGCCACAAGTCCAGCCTGCACACCCAGTAGTCAAGGGGTCCATCGCTCCTGAGAGTGTCGAGATCCGCAGTTAAAGATAGGTAGTCTGCTATCTGTCGGTTGAGTCTTTCTCTAAGGCTGGATCCCGAAAGGCTCTGATGGTGCATGGGAGTTAAAAAGGTACACATGTCCTCCATCAACAAGATGTCAGGAAAGCGCCCGGTCCTTGCCGCCGTGGTCGTAGGAGGAGGAGGATTAATTTCATCTCTTCCCCTGTTACATTCCCGTGGTGCTGTGACATCACCCTTATACGCTGTGTAAAGCATAGTTTTTAATTTATTATGAAAATGCTCCATCCTTTCCGACTTGCGGGAATTTGGTAACATTTCAGGCACTTTATGCTTATACCGGGGGTCGAGGAGCGTGGACACCCAGTACAGGTCGTTCTCCTTCAGCTTTTTTATACGAGGGTCCCTCAACAGGCACGACAGCATGAAAGAAACCATTTGAACAAGGTTGGATGCTGAGCTAATCATGTCGCGTTCCTCCTCCTCACTGATCTCACTGATGGTATCTTCTTCCCCCCAGCCACGTACAACACCACAGGTAACAGAGAGGTGACAACAACGAGCACCCTGGGATGACTGTTGTGCTCGGTCTTCCTCCTCCTCATCCTCCCCAAAGCCACATTCCTCCTCTGACTCCTCTTCCTCACAATCCTCTTACTGCGTTGCCGCAGGTCCAGCAAGCAATGCTGATTCGGCTGTTTGCGGGGGTGATGGACACCACAACTCTCCCGCTTCCTCTTCACGCTCATCTACTGCCTGATCCAGCACTCTTCACAGGGCACGCAGGAAGAAAACAAATAGTATGATGTCGCTGATGGTGCCTTCGGTGCGACTGACAAGGTTTGTCACCTCCTCAAAAGGACGCATGAGCCTACAGGCATTGCGCATGAGCGTCCAGTAATTTGGCAAAAATATCCCCAGCTCCCCAGAGGCTGGCCTAGCACCCCGGTCATACAAATACTCATTAACAGCTTTTTCTTGTTGGAGCAGGCGGTCAAACATTAGGAGTGTTGAATTCCACCGTGTCGGGCTGTCGCAAATCAAGCGCCTCACTGGCAGGTTGTTTCGACGCTGGATATCAGACAAGTGCGCCATGGCCGTGTAGGAATGCCTGAAATGGCCACATACCTTCCTGGCCTGCTTCAGGACGTCCTGTAAGCCTGGGTACTTATGGACAAATCGTTGTACAATCAGATTACACACATGTGCCATGCACGGCACATGTGTCAACTTGCCCAATTTCAATGCCGCCACCAAATTACTTCCATTGTCAGAAACAACCTTGCCAATCTCCAGTTGGTGCGGAGTCAGCCACTGATCCACCTGTGCGTTCAGGGCAGTCAGGAGTGCTGGTGCGGTGTGACTCTCCGCTTTCAGGCAAGTCAACCCCAAGACGGCGTGACACTGCCGTACCCGGGATGTAGCATAGTACCTGGGGAGCTGGGGGGGTGCCATAGATGTGGAGCAAGATGCAGAAGTTGAAGAGGACTCAGTCGAGGAAGAGGTTATGGAAGAGGATGGAGTAGGAGGAGTAGAGGAGGTAGCAGCAGGCCTGCCTGCAAGTCGTGGCGGTGTCACCAACTCTTCTGCAGAGCCACGCATTCCATGCTTGTCAGAAGTCAGCAGGTTTACCCAATGCGCAGTGTAGGTGATATACCTGCCCTGACCATGCTTTGCAGACCAGCTATCCGTGGTCATATGGACCCTTGCCCCAACGCTGTGTGCCAGACATGCCATAACTTCCTTTCTCACAACAGAGTACAGGTTTGGGATTGCCTTTTGTGAAAAGAAATTTCTGCCAGGTACCTTCCACTGTGGTGTCCCAATAGATACAAATTTTTTGAAAGCATCAGACTCCACCAGCTTGTATGGTAAAAGCTGGTGGGCTAAGAGTTCAGACAAGCCAGCTGTCAGACGCCGGGCAAGGGGGTGACTTTGAGAAATTGGCTTCTTACGCTCAAACATGTCCTTGACAGACACCTGACTGTGGGCAGATGACCAGGAACTGCTACGTAAGAGAGACTGAGTGGAGGATGGTTGAGAGGGGGCAAGGAGGACAGCACTGGTTGACGTGGCTGAAGATGCTGGAGCAGGAGGAGGAGGGCGGCTTTCACTTTGTGTGCTGCTTCTACTCATGTGTTCTTCCCATCGGCCTTTGTTATGGGAGACCATGTGCCTTCACAAAGCAGTTGTACCTAGGTGGCTGTTGGACTTCCCACGACTCAGTTTCTTTTGGCACAGGTTGCAAATGGCATCGCTGTTGTCAGAGGCAGACACACAAAAAAATGCCACACTGCTGAGCTCTGCGATGATGGCATTCTGGTGGTGGCAACAGCATGCGTTGATGGGTGTCGGCGGGCTGTCTGGCTGACCCCTGGTGACGATGCATGCTGTCTGACTGTGCCACTAGCTCCTTGAGACGACATCCCCGTGCTTCCAAATCGTCTCCTCCTCCTCCTCCTCCTCTCTGTCTCCCCATCTGAACTTTCCCCCTCTTCTTCTTCTCTTCTAGCAGGCACCCACGTGACATCCACCGACACATCATCATCAACCGCTTCACTTGTATCTGAAACATCAAGAAAGGAAGCAGCAGCGGGTACAACATCATCATCATCACACCGTACCTCCATGTCGGTAATGCTGCCTGACTGAGACTGATCACTATTATCTACATCCTCTGTCAATGATGGTTGCGCATCACTCATTTCTTCAAAATGATGTGTCAATAACTCCTGTGACAGATCAAGTGAAGCAGCTGTGGTGCTAGTGTTGGTGGTGGCGACAGGCGGTGGAGTGGCACTGGTCACTTGAGACCTGCCCAAAGCACAGCTGGACTTAGATGGTGCGTCAAGGTTAGGAGGACTAGCAGCGGAAGCTGAAGAAGATTGGGTTTCCTGTGTTAGCCATTCAACTAGGTCCTCCTCAGAAGTTTTTGCATCCCCCCTGGCACCCGGCGTCTGTACAATGTGCATATTTGTAGGGTCTAAAGGAATCACAGCACCACGACCACGGAACCTGCGGGGTGGCCTGCCTCTGCCTGTCATTTTGTTTTAAATGGACACTAACAATACTATTACACCAATTGAGTGGTGGCACTGTGAAAGTGGGCACAGTATACGCTGTGAGACTGACAACAACAAAAAAGACAGATGTTTTAAAAATCACAAATTGTTAATTTTTTTGAAATATTACTAGTACTGTGGCAACAAATATGATTGTTTGGCACTATTTGGCAAATGAGCCTGTCTGGCACACATGCTGGGAGAAAGGAAACTGCAATTCAATGGCACTAGGAGACTGAAGAATCACAGTCAAAACAGTTATGATTAACAAAAATTCCAATCCTGTTACAATAAATATGAGTGGTGGCACTAATTGGCTAGTTGGGACTGGCACACAGGCAGGCAGGCAGGAGGAAAATGCAATTCAAGGGCACTAGTAGACTGCAGATTGACAGTCAAAACAGTGTTGATTGACAAATTTTGCAATACTGTTAAAAGAAATATGATTGCTAGCACTAATTGGATAGTTGGGCCTGGCACACAGGCTGGCAGGCAGTAGAAAAGTGCAATTCAATGGCACAAGCAAAATGAGGATTAAGATCAAAAATCAAGATTTTTTTATTTTAATTAGTAATACTGTGACAACAATTAGGATTGGTGTAAATAGTTGGCAAGACGGCCTGGCACAAAAGGATGGCAGGCAGGAGGGAGATGCAATTCAAGGACACTAGGAGACTGATTAATGACAGTCAAAACAGTGATGATTGACAATTTTTGCAATACTGTTAAAAGAAATATGATTGCTGACAACAATTGGCTAGGTGGGCCTGGCTCACAGCAGGCTGCAAGGCAGGAGGAAAGTGCTATTCAATGGCACCAGCAAACTGAGGTTTCAAATCACAGCAACTATTACCAAAAATTTTAATTTTTAATTATTAGAATACTGTCACAACAAATATGATTGGTGTAAATATTTTTTAAGTAGGCCTGGCACACAGGCTTGGAAGGCTGTAGAAAAGTGCTATTCTAGGGCATGAGCAAACTGAGGATTAAGATCATCAACAATAAAGATTTTTATAATTGTAATTAGTAACTATACTGTGACAAAAAATTAGGATTGGTGTAAATAGTTGGCAAGACGGCCTGGCACAAAAGGATGGGAGGCAGGAGGGAGATGCAATTCAAGGACACTAGGAGACTGATTACTGACAGTCTAAACAGTGATGATTGACAATTTTTGCAATACTGTTAACAGAAATATGATTGCTGACAACAATTGGCTAGGTGGGCCTGGCTCACAGCAGGCTGCAAGGCAGGAGGAAAGTGCTATTCAATGGCACCAGCAAACTGACGATTCAAATCACAGCAACTATTACCAAAAATTTTAATTTTTAATTATTAGAATACTGTCACAACAAATATGATTGGTGTAAATATTTTTTAAGTTGGCCCGGCACACAGGCTTGGAAGGCTGTAGAAAAGTGCAATTCAAAGGCACGAGCAAACTGAGGGTTAAGATCATCAACAATAAAGATTTTTTTAATTGTAATTAGTAACTATACTGTGACAAAATATTTGGATTGGTGTAAATAGTTGGCAAGACTGCCTGGCACAAAAGGATGGCAGGCAGGAGGGAGATGCAATTCAAGGACACTAGGAGACTGATTACTGACAGTCTAAACAGTGATGATTGACAATTTTTGCAATACTGTTAACAGAAATATGATTGCTGACAACAATTGGCTAGGTGGGCCTGGCTCACAGCAGGCTGCAAGGCAGGAGGAAAGTGCTATTCAATGGCACCAGCAAACTGACGATTCAAATCACAGCAACTATTACCAAAAATTTTAATTTTTAATTATTAGAATACTGTCACAACAAATATGATTGATGTACATATTTTTTAAGTAGGCCTGGCACACAGGCTTGGAAGGCTGTAGAAAAGTGCAATTCAAAGGCACGAGCAAACTGAGGGTTAAGATCATCAACAATAAAGATTTTTTTAATTTTAATTAGTAACTATACTGTGACAAAAAATTTGGATTGGTGTAAATAGTTGGCAAGACGGCCTGGCACAAAAGGATGGCAGGCAGGAGGGAGATGCAATTCAAGGAAACTAGGAGACTGATTACTGACAGTCTAAACAGTGATGATTGACAATTTTTGAAATACTGTTAACAGAAATATGATTGCTGACAACAATTGGCTAGGTGGGCCTGGCTCACAGCAGGCTGCAAGGCAGGAGGAAAGTGCTATTCAATGGCACCAGCAAACTGACGATTCAAATCACAGCAACTATTACCAAAAATTTTAATTTTTAATTATTAGAATACTGTCACAACAAATATGATTGGTGTAAATATTTTTTAAGTAGGCCTGGCACACAGGCTTGGAAGGCTGTAGAAAAGTGCAATTCAAAGGCACGAGCAAACTGAGGGTTAAGATCATCAACAATAAAGATTTTTTTAATTTTAATTAGTAACTATACTGTGACAAAATATTTGGATTGGTGTAAATAGTTGGCAAGACTGCCTGGCACAAAAGGATGGCAGGCAGGAGGGAGATGCAATTCAAGGACACTAGGAGACTGATTACTGACAGTCTAAACAGTGATGATTGACAATTTTTGCAATACTGTTAACAGAAATATGATTGCTGACAACAATTGGCTAGGTGGGCCTGGCTCACAGCAGGCTGCAAGGCAGGAGGAAAGTGCTATTCAATGGCACCAGCAAACTGACGATTCAAATCACAGCAACTATTACCAAAAATTTTAATTTTTAATTATTAGAATACTGTCACAACAAATATGATTGATGTACATATTTTTTAAGTAGGCCTGGCACACAGGCTTGGAAGGCTGTAGAAAAGTGCAATTCAAAGGCACGAGCAAACTGAGGGTTAAGATCATCAACAATAAAGATTTTTTTAATTTTAATTAGTAACTATACTGTGACAAAAAATTTGGATTGGTGTAAATAGTTGGCAAGACGGCCTGGCACAAAAGGATGGCAGGCAGGAGGGAGATGCAATTCAAGGAAACTAGGAGACTGATTACTGACAGTCTAAACAGTGATGATTGACAATTTTTGAAATACTGTTAACAGAAATATGATTGCTGACAACAATTGGCTAGGTGGGCCTGGCTCACAGCAGGCTGCAAGGCAGGAGGAAAGTGCTATTCAATGGCACCAGCAAACTGACGATTCAAATCACAGCAACTATTACCAAAAATTTAAATTTTTAATTATTAGAATACTGTCACAACAAATATGATTGGTGTAAATATTTTTTAAGTAGGCCTGGCACACAGGCTTGGAAGGCTGTAGAAAAGTGCAATTCAAAGGCACGAGCAAACTGAGGGTTAAGATCATCAACAATAAAGATTTTTTAAATTTTAATTAGTAACTATACTGTGACAAAAAATTTGGATTGGTGTAAATAGTTGGCAAGACGGCCTGGCACAAAAGGATGGCAGGCAGGAGGGAGATGCGATTCAAGGAAACTAGGAGACTGATTACTGACAGTCTAAACAGTGATGATTGACAATTTTTGAAATACTGTTAAAGGATTACTTTCTGTTATAATTTTTAAGCTAAACAACTATCATATTAAAGTTAATAAACATTAATTAAAACCTACTGACCTATATTTTCTCCAAAACGAAGTTTCATAACGTTATAAAAGTTATATCTTTTATTCCCCGATGATGTCACGTTATCCTGCCCACTATTTTCAGCACTGCGTGTTCAAAATACTTAAACCAATGAAATTGTGTTTAAAGCGCCATTTTGAAACCTAGGTATTGTAAACGGATTGGTACAGAGCAAAGGATACCCACAGAGTGGGTTTGGAAAACAATTAAATTTGCAGACAAGATTTCTGATATATGGTAGAGATATGTTAATGAAATGCTATTGATAAAAAGCGTATTTGGGGTACTTAGTTAGTAACAGGCATAGAAAATATGTACTTACAGTGGCCCTTTAACAGAAATATGATTGCTGACAACAATTGGCTAGGTGGGCCTGGCTCACAGCAGGCTGCAAGGCAGGAGGAAAGTGCTATTCAATGGCACCAGCAAACTCACGATTCAAATCACAGCAACTATTACCAAAAATTTTAATTTTTAATTATTAGAATACTGTCACAACAAATATGATTGGTGTAAATATTTTTTAAGTAGGCCTGGCACACAGGCTTGGAAGGCTGTAGAAAAGTGAAATTCAAAAGCACGAGCAAACTGAGGATTAAGATCATCAACAATAAAGATTTTTTTAATTTTAATTAGTAACTATACTGTGACAAAAAATTTGGATTGGTGTAAATAGTTGGCAAGATGGCCTGGCACAAAAGGATGGCAGGCAGGAGGGAGATGCAATTCAAGGAAACTAGGAGACTGATTACTGACAGTCTAAACAGTGATGATTGACAATTTTTGAAATACTCTTAACAGAAATATGATTGCTGACAACAATTGGCTAGGTGGGCCTGGCTCACAGCAGGCTGCAAGGCAGGAGGAAAGTGCTATTCAATGTCACCAGCAAACTGACGATTCAAATCACAGCAACTATTACCAAAAATTTTAATTTTTAATTATTAGAATACTGTCACAACAAATATGATTGGTGTAAATATTTTTTAAGTAGGCCTGGCACACAGGCTTGGAAGGCTGTAGAAAAGTGCAATTCAAAGGCACGAGCAAACTGAGGGTTAAGATCAACACTAAAAAAATGTTTTTATTTAAATTAATAACTATACTGTCTGACTGTGACAACAATTATGATTGGTGTAAATAGTTGGCTAGACGGCCTGGCACAAAAGGCTGGCAGTGGCAGGCAGGAGGTAAATGAAATTCAATGGCCCTAGGAGACTGAATATTTGCAGTCCAAAAAATTATGATTTTTTTTTTTATTACTGTTACAAGAATTTTGATTGGTGCCACTAATTGGCTACTTGGGCCTGGCAGACAGGCTGGCAGATATGAGTCGTGGATGGTAGGTAGGGCAGTAATTGAACACAGTATGCTGTGTAAGTGACAAAAACACAGGACTGATAGAAAATTAAGTTACATTACACTAGCAAAATATTTTAAAATTTTAGATTTTAATATTAAAATTATGTTAAGAAGTGCAATGCACATATGACTCTATGAGTGGTCGCACTGGCTGGCTGCTACGTAGGGCAGCAATTATAACAACAGTATGCTGTGTAAGTCAGATAGACAGTTAGACACAGGCCTGATAGAAAATACAATTAGATTACACTAGCATAATGATTTAAAGACTTTTTTTTGGAAATTTTAAGAAAAAGGTTAAGCACATACATATGAGTCGTGGCTGATAGCCTTGGAAGGGCAGCTATTAAAAACAGTAGGCTCTGTATGTCGGATACACACACGCCTGATAGAAAATACTATTAGATTACACTAGAAAAATGATTGAAATTATTTTTTTGGGGGGGGGAATTAAAAAAGGTTAAACACATATGAGTCGTGGCTCATAGACTAGGGAGGGCAGCAAGTAAACACAGTAGGCTCTCTATGTAAGCAAAACACACAGACCGGATAGAACATTATATTAGATTACACTAGCAAACAAATTTAAACTTTTTTTTTTTTATATTAAAATTAAAGTGAAAGAAAAATAGATATGAGTGCTGGGTGGCTGCCTGGCACAGACCAATTAACCAAAAGACTGAAAAAAAAAGAGGTATATTAATGCTGAGTGAGCCTGACAGACACAGGCATGATAGTAAATGTAATTAGATTACACTAGAAAAATATTTTTTTGTGTTTTTTTTTAAATTAAAAATAATGTTATAAATGGATATTAACACTGCTGGCTGCTGGCTGGCACAGAGCAATGAACCAGAGTATATGCTGTGTGACACTGGCCTGATAGAAAATGAAAAAAAATTACACTAGAAAAATAATTATATTTTTGGGTTAGTTAAATTTAAACTAATGTTGTTAGGGGAGATATCAGTGGTGGCAGTAGTCACAGCATATGCTGTGAGCCTTAAACACACAGCTGAAAGCCAGGCAAATGCTAATAAAAAAAAAAAAAAAAAAAAAAAAAAACGGCACAAAATATAGCCCTAAAAAGGGCTTTTTGGGGTGCTGTGCTTGCAGCAGAGATGAGTGGAGTCCTTCTGGACTGTAAATACACTAGCCTAGCTATGTTTTTCCTATTAATGTCAGGAGCAAAAACACAACACGTCCTCTCATTAAAAAAGCAAGGTCGTTATGAGTCTAAAATGGTGGATTCCGAGTAGCTGGGAGTGTCTGTGAGGGAGTGTCTGATGTTGATTGGCTCTAATGTGTCAGGCGGCTGTGACATAAAGGGTCAAAGTTTCCACAATGATGACACATACGGGTGGATCAAACATCGCCATGTGTTCGCCCACAAACGCGAACGCGAACAACCTATGTTCGCTGTGAACCGTTCGCTGGCGAACAGTTCGGGACATCACTATATATATATATAGTACCAAAATACCATCAGATAAATATAGAAATATGTATTTATAAAAAAATAGAACATATTCTCCTATGTGAAGAACATTGGAATCTAAAATATTAATATTTTCATGTTGCACTTGAGAATATGCAATGCGGTTTGTGTGCGAGTAGGGTGCTAGATTTACCCCCCCACTTTTTTGCTCAATTGTCTTCTATGGGGGAATACGTTAATGCGGTTGCAATATTCTATCTTCGGATTTTTGAGCACATAGGGTTAGCGCAAATAAAAACTTCTTACTTTCAACTTGTAATTCAAGCGCTACCCGACGCGCGCAAAAAGCTTAATTCCAGTGGAGTTAGAAAAAATACCGCTCCACTCGTAATCTGGCCCAATGTGGGCTAAAAGAAAAATTACTTTGCATAATTAAACATTTTGGGGTATATTACAAGTGGAGCGCTAAATGTTATGCGCAAACAATATTAGGTTCTTTCTGCTTTTTGTGCACAGCGAAAATAGCCCACTTATTATGAGTTGAAAGTAAATGCATTCGCTCGTCGGGTTAGTGCAACTTGAGAGCTCGTGTAAAGGATAGGGGAAGAAAAAGGTTGCATTGAACATAACATAAATACACTTAAAAGTACAGTTACACTCATATAAAGACTATCTGACAAAAAATATGTATATAATCCACAAACCATCTTAGCACTCTCGGTAACAAAATCTTGACCAGGGTGTTCAACAAAATAATGAATAGTCCCAAAAAGCAGAAGGTACTCAATAGTATCTTTTGATTAAGTGATGTTTCTGGGGATTTAATAACCCCTGTCTTTAGTCCATATATATGTATAGATGTATGTACGTATGTATTTGTGTTTTACTGTATATGTACTGAACATATTTAATATTCCAATGTCCTACACTTACAGAACAATGTACTTTTTATTGTAAGTACACATTTCTATATATCTATACTGTATATATATATATATATATATATTCCTATAGATATAGGTATAGCTATCTATTTTACATTAGCAGTGTCACATATACATAGAAATATATATTTAATAATAAAAATTACATTATTTTCAATGTGAAGAACATAGGAATGTAAAATGTGCGTAATATGCTTTGGGTTTAACGCTTTGGGGCCCATTTATCAAGCTCTGGATGGAGCTTGAGGGCCTGTGTTTCTGGCGAGCCTACAGGCTCACCAGAAACACCAGTTATGAAGCTCCATAACCTGTCCGCTTGCTCTGAGCAGGCGGACAGACATCGCCACAATTCAACCCGATCGACTATGACACCCCCTGTTGGCGGCCGACTGGCCGCGAATCTGCAGGGGGCGGCATTGCACCAGCAGCTCACAAGAGCTGCTGGTGCAATGCTGAATATGGAGAGCGTATTGCTCTCCGCATTCAGCGAGGTCTGTCGGATCAGGTCCTACAGACTTTTGTTAAATAGGGACCTTTAGATTTAACTCGATCAGGTTAACGCACATGAAGAATTGCTAACTTCAATGCATGTTCTTAAAATATGAAATATGAAATATAAAAATATTAATAATAATTATTAAACATTATTATACATACTGTAAAAAATATAGATATATTCTATGGATTATATCGATTTTTTAAAAACAGTATCGGAAGGAGTGATGCCAATTACAATTGGCACAAAACTAAAGGTGTAATAAATTCAAAAAGTGTCATCCTGTTCATACTCCAAACAGAATGTCCCTAAAACCTACAGAGAATTATGTGAATGTATGAAGGGACATAGAAGGGACAGCATAAGAGGCAATGTCAAAGTTAGTATTTTAGCCCATCAGTTTAAGAAATTTCATGGTGGTAAAGATGAACATCTCAAATGTATGTGCTTGGAATTAATAGAGATACTGGAGAGGGAGGTGATTGGGACATGATTTTTTGAAGGCAGAATTGTTAAAGGATATATATAATTTAAGAAAACTGCAATACCTTCAGAATTCTTAACCAAGACTTACTCTGGTTTATATCTCTATCACTTATATATTCCATTATCCTTAACACAACGTCTTCTTCAGCATTTCCATGACAAAACCCTATCAGGGCACCCTGGTATGTCTAGAACACTTTTTCTTCTCAATAGATACTTTTGGTGGCCCAAGATTACTCAAACTGTTCATGACTATATTAGCTCTTGTGTAAACTGTGCCCGGAACAAAACAGATCGTAAAATACCTGTTGGGCACTTGTTACCTCTACCTATTCCCAATAGACCCTGGGAATTTGTTTCTATGGATTTTATAGTTGATCTTACATTATCTCAGTCACACTCTACCACCCTGGTGGTGATTGACCACAACCAAATTGGCTCATTTAATTCGACTCAAGACCATACCCACAACCCTTAAAACTGCAGAAGTTTTCGTTAATCATATCATCAGATTACATGGGATACTTTCCACCATTCTCAGTGACAGGGGGACACAGTTCACGTTCAAATTTTGGAGACAATTGTGTCGACTTCTCAAGATTGATTCTAAGTTTTCCTCAGCATATCATCCTCAGACTAAAGGTCTCACTGAAAGAACAAATTAGATTCTGGAACAATACCTTTGCTTCTACACCTTCAAGATGATTGGTTCAATGTACTTCCATTGGCCGAATTCGCTTACAATAATTCCACCAGTTCCTCTACAAAAACCTCCCCATTTTTTGCTACATACAGTTATCATCCTAACTCCCTACCTACTTTGCCTAATTCTAATAATTCCCCTGCAGCCTATGATTTTGCTAAAAATATTAAGGAGACATTGGCACTCTTAAAAGAACATTTGTCTGAAGTTAAAACCTCACAAAAACTCTATTACAACAAGAGACACTCACCTACCCCTCAATATAAAGTCGGGGACTTAGTATGGCTCTAGACTAAGAATTTACGGCTAAAAGTCCCCTCTAAAAAGTTAGCTTCTCAATACATTGGACCTTTTCCTATTCAGCAGGTGTCGTATCAGAATGCAATGAGACTTACCCTTCCTAGTTCCTATAAAATACACTCTACTTTTCATGTATCTCTATTGAGACCCTATACTGAAAAACATGATCATGGTCTACCTCCAACACCTCCTTCTCCTATCCTGATTGATGACCACTTTGAATATGAGGTACACTCAATACTTGACTCTTGACTGGTTCGTGGGAAGTTGGAATACCTTATTCACTTGAAAGGATATCGACCAGAGGAGGATTCCTGGGTATCCTTTACGGACATTCATGCCCCTAGGCTCATTAAAACTTTTCATACTAAACATCCTTCTAAGCCAGTTGCAAATCCTTCTAGGTGGGCCCTTGAAAGGGGATGCTGTAATGTATCAGTAAATCATGACTGTCTCTTTAAATAATTTCCTCCTCTCAAACTTAGTGCCTATTTAAGGGATCCCCCTCCTCCACAAATTGCTTCAGTTATTGTGCTGTTTGTATTGTGCAGTACTATCAAGTCACTTCACCTCTGGGCCTTGCTGTTTTGCCTGCTGATTTATTCCTCTGTTTATCAGCTTCCAGCTTGTTTCAGGATTCTCAAGTTTGCCTGTCTATTTCTTAACTTCCAGGTCTCCTTTTTTGCTTGCCTCAGTATTCAGGATTGCTTCTCAATCATATTGGAGTTTCCCTGTCATTCTTCCACCTGCCTGCCAGATGCTGACCGAAACGTTGTTTGTTATTTTATGATGTCTCTGATTAAAAGCAACTAAAAAATCTACAGTTTGGTGCTGCTACCTCCTTTATTTGCTGTTACCATTTGGGGTTAGTGCATGAACCCCTGTAGCGTGCACCGGATGTCTGATGGTGAGTGCTGGGCCTATCCTTTATTTCTTCATCTCCTGTTTGCCTGCTACAGCTGCAAAGTGGATCCTCACAGTCTCTCTTGTGAACAGCTTACACTGGATTTCTCCTCTCTCTTCATAAAACCTGACAGGTACTGATTTATTAAATTACAGTTTGTGCAAAACACCTTACCAACCTGTGTGTTCTTTTGGAAGTATTAAGTACGTGCTAGGTAGTTCATTATAACATTCTTTTGAATTTTCCATTTTAGCTAAGGTAACTCCTCAGCTTTTATCTTAGTAACTCCACATAGTATTTTCTATCAGAGCATAACTTCTCATTTCATTTCTGATAATACTTTTAGCCACAAACTTATCATATATATAGGCAACATTTATCTGAAAAAAGGAGTTTCATTGCACATATATACAATATCTATCTATCTATCTATCTATCTATTGTGTGGTCTTTTCTAATCTTTACCAATTATGGCTATCATTAATGATGAGTAGTGGGAGTGTAAAATTGCAGAAACAATCGCTCTAACTCCAAAAGATTTTATCACTACACAAGAAGGAGACAATAACAATATAAATGTCTTTCAAAAATTATAAAATACTCTCAAGAAAACAAATTAAACTAAAGTGGAAGATTTCCAGTTGCAATCAATACTTGGAGTAAAAAATATATACGAAAGGGGACTAAGATTTAAAAAGAGGAATAGGAATAATTTAAAAGACCCACTACCGGAAGGCTTTAACACAATGTGGGACAGTTATTTTTCAGAATGTTCCTTTAACATTATGCGACTGATAGTCAGGAAAAAACACTCACCTAAATTACAAGTTTTGCGGTACGGCTATACCGCTGAAAAATTGGCCTTTGCGCGTGGAATGGCAGGTCTCCCGTATAACGAGTCACGGCAATACGGCTATACCACTAGCGTTTTAGCCTGGTACCGCAACTCTCCAATCCGCACTCACAAAAAATGGCTTTTGAGTGTCGAATTTTCAGGTCTCCGATATTACAAGTTGTTCGGTCAAGGCTATTACGCTAGCGTTATAGCTTATACCGCAACGATCCATTCCAGGATCAGAGACCAGTAGTTATGGATTTTTGCCGTAACAAAAATGTTTCACAAAACTCATAACAAAAATGTTACAAAGTACACTTGTTCAAATCAGCAAAAAGGATTTTGTGATTTGAAAATGTCAGCCAATAGGAATGCAGTGTACCCCAAATATAAAATAGGTACCTTGCATTGAATCTTCAGTGTGCGCCGACAATCTCATGAAGAGGATCCTCCATGCTGGATGGCTTCACGGCCGCCGGTCCTGCTCTGTGGCCACTTGAGACTTAGGTTTTTTATATTTTAGGGGGGTTGGTTGGGTGGGGGGGGAAGTTTATTGTTAGGGGGTACTTTCTATTTTTTTTTTACATAAAAGAGCTGTTTAACTTAGGGTGTTAGCAATGCAGGGGCAGGCAGTTTAGGGGGTTAATAACTTTATTTTGTGTTGATGATGTTGGAGGCGGTGGATTAGGGGTATTTAGACTAGGGTTTTATGTTAGGGTGTTAGATTTAAACATAACTTTCTTGCCTCCATAGACATCAATGGGGATTGCGTTATAGCGATCTCCATTCCACAATCGCAGGTGTTAGTTTTTTCTAACACTTTTTCTCCATTGATGTCTATGGGGGAAAACGTGCATGAGCACATCAAGTCAGGCCTTGGCTTTTGTGCGATACGTAGCTTAACGCACCATATCGCACAACACAAGAAGGTTTTTTTGTAACTAGTAATGGCAGCGCTATGGAATGTACAGTTCCGCAAAATTTTTGCGTTATTTAAGCACCAGGTTTATCGTAAAACTTGTAATTTTGCCGACTATAAAGAGTAAACAGACCATTGATAATGGGTAGAAACTACAGAATATGAGAGAGAGAGTTAAACTTGAACTTAGAACGGTACAGGATGAAATTTTGAGTTTACAAGGGGATTAAGTACTGACACATCATCCGGTACAGATAAATCAGTAACTAGTGAAATTCCCCCTAAAAGGCTACTGGAGAATCTCAACGCAACATTTTTTTAGTGTGCCCCTATATTTTTCATCAATAACGCAGGGAGCTCTATTAATGCTCATATTACAAATGGTGAGTTAAGTCTTGCTCTCAAGCCCAACTCATAATAGTGCTAAAAAAAAATCCACTTTTGGAGACCTGACATTTAAGAAAATGTACCATTTTTTTTTTTTTTTATAAAAAAACAACTGCACTTTGCAGTTTTTGGGTCTAAAGTTGGTAGGAGTGGGGTGTTCTGATGCCGTCACTGATGGCATCAGAACAAGACTCCCATAGGAGCTTATGGAAGCACGCTCTTGTGAGCGCAATGCTTCTCAGCAATGCGAACAGGAACTTAGGGTTTGCTTTTGCTGTTAACTTGTAATACCAGTGCACATTAGTGTATACTGGTATTACACAGTTAAGCGCAAATATCGCTCCACTTGTCATCTGACCCTAAATGTTTATTTTATAAATATTAACATGAAAAATATAAGTTTATAATTGAACAGTGTGCTAACACTGATTTAAAGGTACTGGAATGGAAAGGCATCAAAGGTATATATGTATGATAATGTCTGTATATTTGTATATATATAGTATATATATATATATATATACTATATATAATATATATATATATATATATATATATTATATATATATATATATATATATATATATATATATATATATATATATATATATATATAGGGTGGAACTACCATTGGTGCAGCAAGTGCAGTGGCACCAGGGCCTAAGTGCTTCGGGGGGCCCATAGCAGATAGTCAAAACATAGTTGTGTGCAGATCTTAATGCATTGGCTTACATCATCAAATGTTTTTTTTTAGTTGTGGTCACACCTGCAAATGTTGTACCTTACACTAGTAGAACTGACCATTTCACCTCTTCCCAAACAGGCTTAAAGGGACACTGAACCCAATTTTTTCTTTTGTGATTCAGATAGAGCATGCAATTTAAGCAACTTTCTAAATCTTACTCCTATTTTCAAATTTTCTTCATTTCTTGGCATGTTTATTTGAAAAGCAAGAATGTAAGTTTAGATGCCGGCCCATTTTTGGTGAAAACCCCTGGGTTTCCTTGCTGATTGGACAGCACTATAAAAAAGTGCTGTCTATGGTCGCTGAAACCAAAAATGTGCTGGGTCCTTAGCTTAGATGCCTTCTTTTTAAAATTTAAGATAGCAAAGAGAGAACGAAGAAAAATTGATAATAGGCGTAAATTAGAAAGTTGCTTAACCCCTAATGACCCACAATGTACCCTGCTTGTCACAGGTTGTTAAGGGTTTTTTCAGGACATAATAGCCAAGTTAGCAAGAACACCACTATTTACTTCCCTCCCTCCAGTAGGCTTTGTGGAATAGAGCAGTCTCACTGCTGGTGGCAAAGACCGCGCTATAAAACAATCAAGTCCCAAAAAAAGGCCAGCGACATACAGGGTACGTCGCTGGTCCTTAAGGGGTTAAAATTGCTACTGCTCTATCTGAATCACAAAAGAAAAAAAATTGAGTTCAGTGTCCCTATAAGCTATCGCATAAATATAGGATAGATGGCACTAGCATCATTGTAGTCTATCTCGTCACATGCCATCAGTGCTCCCTTCAGTACGTAGGCCCTCACCTCTCGCCCACTCAAAGATCAAATTAGAGAGCATCTGCTGTCCCTTGACGAGTATATCCCCTAAGACCCCTGTTGCAAAACATTTCCGTATTCATGGTATACCCATATCAAAACATCTCCCTTTTATCATTTTTTGTGGGTTTAGACCACCATAATGAGAGACATCAGGGGAAGGTGAGTAGAATAGGTAAAATAATTAAAACAAGAAGCTTTCTGGATTTTTTACCCTAGGGGCATCAATAAGAGACATGACCTAGACCTATTCATAGATTAGCCCCCCCTTTACAGCCTCCGTTACACTGGTTATATTTAAGCTTGTTCCTGTTTATCAATATTTCCCTCACATTATTAATTACCAATACTTATTAGGCATCATTATCTGTTAAAATTAGATTGTGTCCCAACCTCTTCCTTTGGTTCATTTAATACATTCATTTTATATCATATTTTATAACGCTTTTCCTGTATAGTAATAAGAAATTATATATTATATATGATATATGATATACATGAGTTTCATTCCCCTTTATTACATTTTATTTTATGTTAGTGTTCTCTTTTTTCCCTTTTTTGTTTATATTCCCATACATATGGTACTGAATTATGAAGTTTTTTATATATATTTTACTCTCTTGCTCAAAATTACTATTTCCTTTTTAGAGTAGTTTTAGTAATGTTTTATTTAACATATTTGAATATATGCTAGTTAGTTATTAAGCACATTTATTCGATATCACTTTGTTTTTCTGACTGATTAAGTTACTATACCCTTTGTTTTTTCACGCCCACTTCTTTGTCAGCTTCATATTGGATGATGTATAGCTTATTAGTACACCTTTTGAGGGGAGAAAAACTGTAGATCGCTGATGAAGCACCCTGAGCATGCATTGAAACGTGTCAGATCTGTATCTATTAAGCCTTGTGAACAACTTGAATAAAACCACTTGGTTATCGGTTCCAGCGAGTCCCTCCCTCCTTTTTTTTTTAATAAAATGTCTATATATTGTATCTATCTATCATATATGTATCTATCTATCCATATCTATCTATCTATCTATATCTTATCTATTATATAATATATATATATATCTATATATATATATATATATTATATATATATATATATATATATATATATATATATATAACTATATATATATATATATATATATATATATATATATATATAGTGTGGAACTACCATTGGTTGCAGCAAGTGCAGTGGCACCAGGGGCTAAGTGCTTCCCAACAGCAGATAGTCAAAAACATAGTTGTGTGCCAGAATCTTAATGCAAGGAAGTTTTTGCACCAGGCCCCTTTGTTGAGTAGATCTGCTAATATATATATATATGTGTGTGTGAGCAGTGTTTTAAACTCAGCCAGCAGCTGATAGTTAACCCCTTAACGACCAGCGCCGTACCTTGTACCCTGGCAGGGAGGGGGGAGGGAGAAGGAGGTAGAGGGGGATCCTAGAGGGGAGACGGGTATTAGAGGGTAGAGAAAGGATCTTGGAGGGGGTAACTGAGGGAGGGGGAGGAAGTTGGGAAGCTACACTACATAATTTTTTTATATATATATTTTTATTAAAATAAATAAAAAATAATCGAACACAGGGTAATGGCAGACTGTACCTAAGATGGAGGGAATTTGTTAGAAGGGGAGGGTTAGAGAGCTTTTTGGGAGGGATCAGGAAGTTTGGAAGGTAAGAGGGGAATACTACACTAAGAACAATAATAATAATAATAATAATAATAATAATAATAATAATAATAAAAAGGTGTAAAACTGCATACTGGCAGACTGTCTGCCAGTACTTAAGATGGGGGTGACCATTGGGGGGTGCTGGGAATCATAAAAGTGTGGTGCAAAGCTGCAAGTACCTGCCTTTTAATTAACAAAAAGCAATGGCAAAGCCATGTATGCCTGCTATATCTGAACAAAAAGGATCTATAATACAAAACCTTTCTTAATTTTAGGAACAGGTTCTTTACACTTTTTAGGAGCAGCTGAATCCCACCACTGGGGCTGAATTTCACCACTGGCCACATCCTATTGTAAAGTAACTTAAGCATCCAGTCCAGATACTTCTCCAGGACACTCTAGGGAGCCTACATCTGGCAGAGTAACTTTATGTTTCTACTTATTTCAATAAAGTTTACTGTGAAATATCAAGAGATTATGGTGAAATCCCTACAAGATCACAGTAAAACATAGGGGTCAAATTATCAAGCTCTGAATGGTTGCCCCTGTTTCCTACAGGCTCACCGGAAACAGAAGTTATGAAGCAGCAGTCTAAAGACCGCTGCTCCATAACTTGTCCACCTGCTTTGAGGCAGTGGACAGAAATCAACACGATCGAATACAATCGGGTTGATTGACACCCCCTGCTAGCGGTATTGCAAATCTGCAGGGGGCGGCGGACATGATACGCTAAATTGTTACATGTCCAATTGCACTATGATAAATTGCCCCCATAGTGTGAACTCTGTGCTGCAAATGTTGATTGGCTGTTTTTGTTTATTTTGCTTGTTTGTTTGTTTTGTTTCAATCATGCAGTAGAAAGTAAAGTAAGCTGAATGGCAGTTTATATCAAGAATAAAGATAAATGTGTGTTGAGAAAAATGTCCCTTTAAAGTATCGGAGTAGAAGAATATTTGTAGACAAGTGCAAAGTTATTGGAGGGTACTGTGTTATTCAGGGCTTGTAGTAAAGGTTAAAACTTTTGATTTTATCATGAGGCCAACAGAAGCTAGCAGAGCAATGGCAGAGAGATGTGTAAAGAATCTTTGTCTGGTTGAAGTGCTTATCCCAGAATGTGGAGGGGACAGGTGGTAGTTTGGGTGACTAGAGAGGCCAAGGCAGGATGTAGATTGAACTGACCAGACTATTGTGTATTTTTTGAGAAAGTGCTGAAGGTGGAAGCTAGGGATGGGCAAATGTGTTGAAAGTGTAATTCCTTTGGTAGAACGAATAGTCCTGTGGCCATTCGTTTTGGAAAATTGAATGTTGACAAGAATAAAAATCCATTAAAATTGGTTAATTAAATGTTACTTTAACTTTTAAATGTTCCTAATGAAATTGAATATCCACATTCGAAATTTCAAATGTAACATTCGATTTAACAAATACTATTCACAAGTTCAGTAGTTCATGTGGTAGGAAATTTAGTAAATTAATAAATAATAGATACAAATATATCAATTTGACTGTTTCTATTTTCAAAATTGCATAATTTTAATATTACATTTTAAGAGAGCATTATAAATACTATTACAAATACATTAATTCCAATTTTTGACTTAGAATATTGCATAATTCGAATCGAATTATTAGAAAATTTTTAATTGAATATTATATTGAAAGAAAGCAGTAAAAATACTATTAGATAAAATGAATGTTAGAATGTTGTGCAAATATTCCAAATTCGAAACCAACGAACAAATGTGTTAAAATTTGTTTGAATTAGCTAAACTAGATGTGGAGCCAATTTAAAGTTCAGAGTTAAATGTAATCTTAAAGGTACACTGAAATCAGAATTAAACTTTAATGATTTAGATAGAGCATTCCAGTTTAAAAAAACGTTTCAATTTACTTTTATTATTAATTTGTGTGGTCTTTTTATGTGTACACTTTCTGAGGCACCAGCTGATGCTGAGCATGTGCAAGAGCTCACAGGGTATTCGTATATTCTGTAATTTCCTGATGGTTGTCAGATTATACAGTAGGTAGGGAAATAGAAGCAATCCTTAAATATTCTCAGACTCTACTGATAATTTTGTGTATGCGCGTATATATGTGTATTTATAAATATCAGAAGAGAGAGAACAGCACTCCTGAGATAGAAAGAAGTCCACATCTGGTTTCCCCCATTACCCTTAGAGAGACCCAAGAGTAATTTGCATAAATATCAGGAGAGAGAACAGCACTCCTGAGATAGAACAAAAGCTAGATTAACTTCCATGCCTGTTCATTTCCATTGCAACTCAGGGTGCACGCTCTTTTAGCACACTATGCCTTTTCACAGAGAAAAAATATCCTGTAGCATATCAGTCTGACCCTGCCCAATGACAGTCCAGCACCGAAATACCAGGAAATTCCTCTCTGAACAAGAGAAACAACAATCCCAGACGATCATTTTGTAATTCTTTTATTAGAAAAATAATCATATATGCATATATACAAATTAAAATCATAATAACAAATGCAAACAAAATATCTCTTGTTACAAAACAACTGAAATATTGACCCAAACTTTCAAAGTAGTCTAGCTGCAGACTGGAGCTCCACTCTAGACAGGAAACATGTGACCTCCACTGACTCTAGACAGGAAACATGTGACCTCCGCTGACTCTAGACAGGAAACATGTGACCTACACTTAAAGCTTTTATTTTTTTTTTAAATCTACTTTAATGTAACAAACAACCTATAGACAATCGTTCTGAAAACGAAACATTTTGCAGCTTTCTTGTTCTTCTTAATGTGCACTCACAGTGGTTTATGCTGATTGTCATTTATAAGCTAACCACTGTGAGTGCACATTAAGAAGAACAAGAAAGCTGCAAAATGTTTTGTTTTCAGAATGATTGTCTATAGGTTGTTTGTTACATTAAAGTTTAAAAAAAAAAAAAGCTTTGAGTGGAGGTCACATGTTTCCTGTCTAGAGTGGAGCTCCACTCTGCAGCTAGACCCTTCTCCAAACTTTTGTCATCAGAAAGAATTCAAAATGCAAACATACAACATGCTAACAACCATATTAATCTTGCTCTCTCCTTATCTACACCACTTCCACACAAACCATACATCATCATATTAAAAGTAAAAACTGCACTCCAGTCAGACCCTTAATCATCCTACTCAAACTTCTCCAAACATCCCTAGCATACTTACAATTCCAAAACAAATGAATAACACTCTCACTTTGACAACAACCATCTCTAGGACACACTTCTGAAGCCACTAAACAACGAACTCCTGAAAATCCCTTGTCGGCAAACACTTATGCACACTCATCCAACTAATATCTTTCTGCCTATTCATCAAATGCTTATTACACACATTTTTCCATACCAACACACATTCATTCTCATTCAAACCCCCAATCAACTCAAGACCTTCGATCTTCTCCAACATTTTCAACACCATTCTGTTTTCACACCACATCTCTCTACTAACATTCTCCAAACCATATTTTTTAATCCAACATTCTAGTGTAATCTAGTGTAATGTGGTGATATTGGTGCTCACAATATATCCAAAAAAGCCAAGATCTAAAAACTACACACAGAAATTGTTAATGCAAAAGAGATCTGGTGCTATAAAATAGCTTGAATATAGACTACATAAAATAAATATCAAAAGTTAAAATGTATAAATATTATATAAATAATAATAGCTTGTTTTAAATAATAAATATTAGTAGCTTGTAATGCTGAAAGCTCTAATGGTGACAAATAAGACATTAGTGTGTTACCCTTACATAAAACCACAGAACAGCAAAACATACCGATTTCTTTCTTTCGATCTCAAACAAACCATATTGTCTTAAAACATTTCCACAAGCATACTTTACCATACATCCAGCCATGCTATCCTTACCAATTAGAACCACACACCTACTAACATATTTCACAGCCAAGAATCTCTCCACATTTGGAAAACCCTTACCACCAACATTCTTACTCTTAACAACAACATCTCTTTTCAAACACTCCATACTAGAACTCCAGAAAAAAGAAAACAACAATCTCAAAATTCTGCGAAAAATCCTCTCAGGAGGCAGAAAAACTAACGCTAAATATAATATAATAGGGATCAAAACCTATTTAATAACTAACATTTTTCCTTCCAAAGATAAAGTCCTTAAAGACCAAAACTGAAGTTTTCTACTCACTTTATCAAAAACATTCTCCCAACTTTCCAAGCCTTTCAAATCCACATCAAATTTCACACCCAACACCTCAGTCACAGACCATCCACAGGAATCAATCTCCCTATCATTACCAAAAACTTTAACTTTACACTTATTCCAGTTAACTCTGAAACCACTTGCCATACAAAAACATTCAACCAAAGTTTTCACCCTCCTCCAACAGCCTGAGTATCACATACCACACTCACATCATCCATATACCAAATCACTTTCAAACACCTTCCATTACTGCCAGGAACACTCCTTCCTCAAGCTAGTTAACAATGGCTCAATGACACATACAAATAACCCAGGAGACAAAGGACAACCTTGACGCACTCCAGATTTAACACAAAATTCCTCAGTCAAAAAACCATTAACCTGAACTTGACTCACAATATCACAATACAAACATTTAAACCATCCAATAATCTTACCAGAAAAACCTAAACTTTCTAAAACATGAAACATAAAATCATGCACTACTCTATTGTACACTTTTTCAAAATCCACATTAGCAACAGCAACAGACCTCATCCTCTCCCTCACTGTCAGGGAGCCAGGAATCAGACTGAGATGAGAAGTGCAAAAATAATCACACTTTTATTAATAACAAAAAATAATAAAAAGTCCACAAGTCGAATAACAAGCCAGGAGTCAAAACCAGAACTGGTAGTCAGACGAGCCAAGTCAGGAGCCAAAGCGAATAGTCAGACGAGCCGGAATCAGGAACAAGGAGAACAGCAGAGTCAGGAACAAGCCAGGGATCAGGAACCAGGAGGGACTGAAGTCAGGTAATACACAGGAACTGGAACTCACAAACAGGTCTGAGACAACGCAAGGGCAAAGCATACTGAACAGAGGCCCTTTAAATAATAAGTGATGACATCACAATTCTGAGACTGCAACCTGTCTCACACGGATGATGTACACCAGTCTGGCCATAAAAGGGAGTGCAGGAAATGAGCATCATCATACACACAATGCACCAGAGCAAAGGCAGTCTTAAGACTATCAAAGGCCTTAATGGCAGTAGGTGACCAATGGAGTGGATCATTCTCTTTATGGGTCATGTCTGTGATAGGTTTGACCAAGGAAGAAAAGTTTTTAATAAACTTTTTATAGTCATTTGCGAACCCCAAAAAACATTAAATAGACCGAATACCAACTGGGCGAGGCCACTGCAGAACTGCAGACAACTTTTCAGGATCCATGGAGAACCCTGCAACAGAGATTACATAACCTAGGAAGGTGTCAGGTTTTGTGTTTCTACCTGTCTCTGTCAGCTACACCCACTCCTCCTCATTGGCTGAGTCTCTTTTAAAACACCTGCTCACTAATCAACCAATGCTTAGTATTGAAGATTGTTCGCCATACTTTTGGATTACAAAGCCAGCACTCTGCCTTGTGGAAAGGCTTATTAACTTTCTATTTTCTCCTGCATAGGAATTGATTCAAACTGGGATCCTAGCTTTTCAGCTGCACCTTTTCTCGGATTCACCAGTCTCTCATAAAGCTGCCAAGTATCTGTGGGGTAATTCTAGCTCAATTGTATACTTCAATCTGTCTGCCTTTTACCTGTCTCACAATACAGTCTAAGTGTGCTTACTTTAAAGTTTCCACCTACCGCTCCAAAACCGCAGCTCCTATCTCCTCTGATACTTGTCTCAGTTGCCTGTCAGTTATTTTTTCAGTGACTCCGCTGAAGCGTGACGTCACATCCTCCACACTCTGCACGGACGCTTCTCAATCCCAGCAAGACCGGAGCTGCAGACCCAGTCTCACCCGCTTCCAGACTCTGACAAGGTACTCTTTATTATTAGAAGGGTATATCGCTCTCTGATGTCAATATTGTTCTCACTCAACTACCAGTATCTAACTGTTTACGTTTTGCATGAACTTTAATCAATTGCCTTTAAATCTGAACTTTCAAGTATCAGCTGCACCGTTACAACAAGCTTCCTGTTCCCAGCTTTTGCCTTATGCTCATTCACTTTAACTTTAACTGTTTGCAAGCTTATAGTCAGCTGTGTTGGGGGGCTCCCCTCCTTTTCTACCTTCTGAGCAAAATCACCTGTCTAAGGGAATTCCTCTCTCCCATAGGGATTCCTATAGCTGGGTGAGACAAATCAAACTTACAATAAAGGTTCTGCAGTTGTGTTCCACTCCATAAATATTAGAACCCTTATATAATACTAAGCCTAACCATGGAACCAGCAGACCTTCGCCAGATTGTATACAATTTAACTCAGAAAGTTGATCAGCTAGCTCAGGGCTTGCATGAACTTCAAATTGAAAACACAGCATTAAAGAATATCATTAAAGACTCAATTGCTGTTAAATCAAGTTTACATGAACCTGTAATAGAGCCCCAAATATCCCTACCAGATTTGTTCTCTGGAAATCGCAAAGTTTATAGGCAGTTCAAAAATGCTTGCTGCCTGCTTTTTACTATGAGACCTAGGTCTTACCCCACAGAAAAAATAAAAGTCCTGACAACCATCTCATTCCTCCGGGGTGACCCCCGAAATTGGGCAGATAAGTTCCTTGAGACACAGGATCCAATATTAGCCTCCTTGGAGGATTTTTTCACCGCCATGGATGAGATGTTCCAGGATACCGATGTACAGCTCACAGCTGAAACTTCCTTGAGAAATCTCAGACAGGGAAAAAGACCAGTGGAGGAGTATGTCACTGACTTTAAACAGTACGCCACGGATTCCCTCTGGACTCCTGTTGCTCTCCGAAACCAATTCCGGTTGGGTCTTTCAGAGCAATTGAAAGATGAGTTTGCCAGAATCGAATTACCACAGACCCTGGAACTCTTCATGAAAATGGCAATACAAATCGATCGACGTCTACGGGAGAGGAAAGCAGAGAAATATGCTACTGACTCCAAGCCAAAGATCACATATGTTAACACCACCTCTCCTTCAAAACCTCAGGTGGAACCTATGGATATTGGGTTCCTCAGAGCTCCTCTTACCCTCCAAGAAAAGACACGTAGAAGGCTTGGCAACCTATGTATGTACTGTGCCAGTCCCTCACACAATGTACAAGATTGCTCAGTACTGTCTAAAACCAAGAAAAGTAAGTCCTATTACTTATTCTCCTCCATTCAGCATCAGGGACAATCTACTTACTGTACTTTATCTCTCTCCCTACAGCTGGAGCAAAACCATGTGACGATTGATGATGCCATTATCGATTCAGGTGCCTCTGGGAATTACTTGGATCAAGTTTTTTGTGAAAAGAACAAAATCCCTCTGGTCCTAAAGAACTCTCCCATACCAATCAAAGTTATTGATGGATCTCTTATGTTCTCTGGTCCAATCACACATGAGACTGTTCCTATACTCATTAATATCTCTGGTCACATCGAATGTATTTGCTTTGATGTTTTACCCTCACCTCATTTTTCTTTGATTTTAGGGTTAAAATGGTTGCAGTTACATAACCCTACTATTAATTGGTTTCCTTTTCAAATAAAATTTAATTCCGATTATTGCACAAAAACATGTTTCCCAGCCTCCTTTCTTCTACATTCTACCAGTCACACTGAAAGTCTACCTGAACATTATTCTGATTTCTGTGATGTATTCAGTAAGACTCAAGCTGAGAATTTGCCACCTCACAGGGCTTACGATTGCCCTATAGATCTACAACCAGGTGCTCGGATCCCCGTTGGTCACCTCTATCCTCTCAGCAACCCGGAATTAGCGTTCCTTAAAGATTACTTGGAAGAAAACCTTCAAAAAGGTTTTATTAGACCTTCCACCTCCCCTGCAGGGGCAGGTTTCTTCTTCGTTCGAAATAAAGACTCCTCACTCAGACCAATCATTGACTACCGTGAACTTAACAAGTGCACAATTAAAAATCGGTATCCCCTACCTCTCATCCCCGAGATGATTGAGAGGCTCTCTAAAGCAACCATTTTCACCAAGCTTGATTTAAGAGGAGCGTATAATCTAGTCAGGATAAAAGAGGGTCATGAGTGGCTGACGGCATTCAGGACCAGGTATGGTCTCTATGAATACCTGGTAATGCCGTTCGGCCTATGCAACGCCCCCGCCACCTTCCAATTCTTCATCAATGATGTTTTCCGAGATTTACTAGACGTATGTTTAGTGATTTATCTTGATGATATACTCATATATTCACAAACTCTTCAGGAACATGTGAAACATGTCCGCCAAGTTCTATCACGACTCAGAGCTCACAAGCTTTATGCCAAGCTAGAAAAATGCAAATTCCATACAAATCAAGTATCTTTCCTGGGTTATGACATCTCTCCCTCTGGTATCAAGATGCAGAAGGAAAAGGTTGAGGCTGTTGTTGATTGGCCACAGCCTAAGAACCGAAAAGATGTACAGCGTTTTCTGGGTTTTTCCAATTACTACAGAAAATTTATCAAGGGTTTTTCTAAGATTGTAAAACCCTTGACAGTCCTTACCGGTTCTTCAACTCCGTTCACCTGGGGAACAGACGCCAATACAGCCTTCCTACACCTTAAATCCAGGTTCACCACGGCTCCAATTCTACAATTCCCTAAACCAGAATATCAATACACTCTTGAGGTTGACTCCTCAGACTTCGCTATCGGAGCAGTGCTTTCTCAACAAAAATCCTTATCGGATCCATTACATCCCATCTCTTTCTTCTCTAAAACTATGAGTCCTGCTGAGAGAAACTATGCTATTGGTGACAAGGAGTTGCTTGCCATTCGACGCTCGCTAGAGCATTGGAGACATCTCTTAGAGGGCACAACCATTCCTATAAACATCTTCACTGATCACAAGAACCTGCAATATCTACATACCAATAAAACCCTCTCAGCTAGACAGGTGCGTTGGAGCCTTTATTTTGATCGTTTCAATTTTAATATCATCTACAGACCAGCTCACAAAAATGCTAAGGCTGATGCATTATCTCGTCTTCCAGAAAAACCAAATGACCTCCCCTTCAGGAAGGACATCATTCCTCCACACTGTTTTGTTGGACTCACTTCCACTTTACTTACTGATCTCAAAAAATACTGCAAAGAACAACCAAGACCTCCTCTACCTAACCTGGAAAAAACTTCTGGAATGTATTATCATGGCAACAAGATCTTCTTGCCTCCAGAGTTAAGGTCTCGCCTCATAAAGACCTGTCATGACTCACCTCTTGCGGGTCATTCGGGACTCCATCGCACTCTGGAACTATTAACTCGTACGTTTTGGTGGCCTGATATGAAATCCACTGTACTAGACTACATAACTACTTGTAGGACCTGCGCCTCCTGTAAACCGGAACGGAAACCCCCATTTGGTCTATTGATGCCATTACCAGTACCTACTAAACCTTGGCATCACATTTCGATGGATTTTATAGTTGACCTACCTCTCTCAAGTAATCAAACTACTATTCTCGTAGTGATTGATCTCTTCACAAAGATGGCACACTTCGTGCCATTTCACAAACTTCCCACATCTTCTGAAACAGCATCTCTCTTTATCGACCACATTATCAAACTACATGGCATCCCACCTATCCTGACGACCGACAGAGGTACCCAATTTACCTCGAAATTTTGGACCAAACTTTGTGAGTTAACTCAAATTGACCATCGTTATACTACTGCTTTCCACCCTCAAACTAATGGGCAAGCAGAGAGATTGAATCAGTGGCTTGAACATTACCTGAGATGCTACTGTTCCTATCATCAGAGTGACTGGGTCAAGTTCCTCTCCATGGCTGAGTTTGCCTACAATAACTCTATCAACTCATCCATCAAGATGACACCGTTTTTTGCAAATTATGCTTATCACCCAGATTTTACTTTCTCATCTGTTGCTTCACTGGATTCCCCTACACTGGATGATTTGCATACTTCTCTCCAAAATAACTTTGATTTCATACGACAAAACATCCTAGACGCACAAGCTACACAAAAACATTACTACGATCTCAGGAGAAGGAAGCCACCTTGTTATGCAGTTGGTGATCTGGTCTGGCTTTCCACTAAGAACTTGAGGTTACAGATTCCCTCGAAAAAGATGGCCAGTCTTTTCATTGGTCCTTTCCCTATTCAAAGGATCGTGAACGACAATGCTGTCAGGCTTCTACTCCCAAATACTCTTAAGATTCATGCCACTTTCCACGTTTCTCTACTGAAGCCCTATATCCGGACACGTAATGACCAAGTACTACTACCCCCCGTGGCTACTCCTTTATCAGACGATGAATATGAGGTCGAATCAATTCTTGACTCCAGGTTCTCCAAGGGAGTTTTGCAGTATCTCGTCAGGTGGAAGAATTACTCCAGTGATGAGGATACCTGGGAACCTTTTTCCAACCTTAACTCTCCTCGCCTGGTCTCCCTCTTTCACCGACGCCATCCTGATCGCCCAGGTCCTGTCGCTGTGGAACAGCGTCCTTGAGGAGGGGGTACTGTCAGGTTTTGTGTTTCTACCTGTCTCTGTCAGCTACACCCACTCCTCCTCATTGGCTGAGTCTCTTTTAAAACACCTGCTCACTAATCAACCAATGCTTAGTATTGAAGATTGTTCGCCATACTTTTGGATTACAAAGCCAGCACTCTGCCTTGTGGAAAGGCTTATTAACTTTCTATTTTCTCCTGCATAGGAATTGATTCAAACTGGGATCCTAGCTTTTCAGCTGCACCTTTTCTCGGATTCACCAGTCTCTCATAAAGCTGCCAAGTATCTGTGGGGTAATTCTAGCTCAATTGTATACTTCAATCTGTCTGCCTTTTACCTGTCTCACAATACAGTCTAAGTGTGCTTACTTTAAAGTTTCCACCTACCGCTCCAAAACCGCAGCTCCTATCTCCTCTGATACTTGTCTCAGTTGCCTGTCAGTTATTTTTTCAGTGACTCCGCTGAAGCGTGACGTCACATCCTCCACACTCTGCACGGACGCTTCTCAATCCCAGCAAGACCGGAGCTGCAGACCCAGTCTCACCCGCTTCCAGACTCTGACAAGGTACTCTTTATTATTAGAAGGGTATATCGCTCTCTGATGTCAATATTGTTCTCACTCAACTACCAGTATCTAACTGTTTACGTTTTGCATGAACTTTAATCAATTGCCTTTAAATCTGAACTTTCAAGTATCAGCTGCACCGTTACAACAAGCTTCCTGTTCCCAGCTTTTGCCTTATGCTCATTCACTTTAACTTTAACTGTTTGCAAGCTTATAGTCAGCTGTGTTGGGGGGCTCCCCTCCTTTTCTACCTTCTGAGCAAAATCACCTGTCTAAGGGAATTCCTCTCTCCCATAGGGATTCCTATAGCTGGGTGAGACAAATCAAACTTACAATAAAGGTTCTGCAGTTGTGTTCCACTCCATAAATATTAGAACCCTTATAGAAGGTTACTTGAATCTGATGGAACTCACATTTCTTGAGTTTACAAAACAGGCCGTTCTCACGTAATCTCTGAAGAACCCGTGTAACATCAGAACGATGAGCCTTAAGTGTGGGTGAGTGTATGAGGATGTCGTCTAAATACACCACAAAACAATGTTGCAACATATCTTGTAGGACATCATTAATAAATTCCTGGAAAACAGCAGGAGCATTACATAGGCCAAAGGGCATTACAAGATACTCATAATGCCCGCTCCTGGTGTTAAATGCTTTTTTCCCAATTGTGGCCCTCCTTGATCCTAACGAGATTGTACGCACCTCTCAAATCAAGTTTAGAAAAGACCATAGCTCCCTTGAGGTGGTCAAAGAGTTCCGTAATGAGCGGAATAGAGTAAGAATTCTTAATGGTAAGACGATTAAGACCCCTATAATCGATGCATAGTCTTAACTCGCCACCCTTTTTCTGTACAAAGAAGAAGCCAGCCCCTGCTGGAGAGCAGGATTTGCGGATGATCCCTCCCCCGACAGAGCATCAGCAACATACTCCTCCATAGCACAATTCTCTGCAACAGACAGAGGGTAAACCCGGCCCCGAGGAGGAATGGCTCCGGGTTGCAGGTCTATGGCACAATCGTAAGACCGGTGAAGAGGCAACGTACCGGCATGCACCTGGTCAAAAGCGTCTAGGAGCTCTCGGTACTCCTCTGGCAATTGAGATACCGAAGAAGTGCACAAGACTTTAACTGGTTTGTGAAGACAAGTGGAAATACATTGCGGAGACCACGACAAAATTTCAGACCTGCGCCAGTCGAGACTGAGATTGTGCTTTTGGAGCCAGGGATAGCCCAGAACAACTGGAACATGCAGAGACTTTATCACCTGGAACTGGAGGGTTTCAAAATAGAGAGCCCCAACAGCCATAGATAATGGAGCGGTTTCGTGAGTAACGAGTGCGGGCTGAAGGGGCCTGCCATCAATGGCCTCAATAGCAAGCGGAACAGACCGAGGCAAAACAGGAATGGAGTGCTTGGATACAAAAGCACTGTCAATGAAATAGCCCGCAGCACCGGAGTCAACAAGAGCCTGGGTGACTATGGAGGAGTCCACCCAGAAAAGGACAACCATGACCAAAGGTTTCTCCTTTAGCGGTTCCGGGGACAAGGATAAACCACCCAAGGTCTGCCCCCAACAGGACCTTAGGTGTGAGCATTTCCCAGCTGTGTAGGAAAAGACTTCAAAAGGTGGCCCTGTAACCCACAATAGAGGCAGAGCCCCTCCCTCCTCCTAAAGGCCCTCTCCACTGTGGAGAGACGCGTGAATCCCAACTGCATCGTCTCAGCAGTACCTGGTGACTCAGGACCAGGAGGCATGGGTGGGAACGAACAAGTAGGAGACAACAGAACAGGAGGCTTCTGCAAGTGCTCCTTGAAAGAGGGCCTCTCTCTGAGTCTGATGTCAATTAGGATAAAAAAATATCTGATGTCAATTAGGATAAAAAAAGACACCAATGCTTCGAGATCCTCTGGTAAATCTCTGGCAGCAACTTTGTCTTTAATGGCATCAGAGAGCCCATGAAAGAAGGTGGCAACAAGGGCTTCATTGTTCCAACCTACCTCTGCGGCAATTGTACGGAACCTCAATGGCATACTCAAGCAACAAATCTTGTACCTTGCTGAAAGGACATGAGTCGTTTAGCAGCAGAGGAGGAGCGAGCCGGAACATCAAATAACCCTTCGAAAGGAGGCCACAAATTCAGGGTAATTTGAAATCACCAGGTTTATTAGTCTCCCACAAGGGATTAGCCCAGGCAAGAGCTGTGTCAGAGAGTAACGCCTGAGGGAAACGCACTGAAGGTAACATCTCAAAGTAAATGCCACACTGGTTCAAAAACCCTCTGCAACTGAATAGGATCGCCCTACATATCGCTGAGGTTGAGGTGCAGAACCGGACATGCTCCTGGTAGGACTAGGTACAGCAGCGGAAACAGGAGCAGCCAATAAACTTGCGGGGACACTTTTGTTCCAAACGTGCAGTGCGAGTCAGCAGGGGTTTGCAGGGCTAGTGCAATTGATAAAAGTGGATGATCCTGTTTATCCATCATCCTGGAAATGATGGTAGGTAAAGATGGATTTATTTTCACCATCAGGATTCATGGCCCCTTGCATAATGTCAGGGTGCCAGGAATCAGACTGAGACGAGACAGTCCAAAAATAATCACTCTTTATTAATAACAAAAAATAAAAAAAAGTCCAAAGTCAAATAAACAAGCCAGGAGTCAAACCAGAGCTGGTTGTCAGACGAGCCGAGTCAGGAGCCAAAGGGAATAGTCAGACGAGCCGAGTCAGGGCAGCCCAAAGCGAAGTAGTCAGACAAGCGGTATCAGGAACAAGGAGAACAGCAGAGTCAGGAACAAGCCAGGGATCAGGAACCAGGAGAGACGTAAGACAGCCAGGTAATACACAGGAACCGGAACTCTCAACAAACAGGTCTGAGACAAAGCATACTGAACATCGAGGCCCTTTAATATAATAAGGGATGGACATCACAATTTCTGAGACTGCAACCTGTCTCACACGCATGATGTACACCAGTCTGGCCATAAAAGGGCGTGCAGGAAATGAGCAGCATCACACACAATGCACCAGAGTCAGCAAGAGAGGTGAGTAAAATGGCTGCCAGCAGCACATGGCAACAAAGTAGGGAAAAAACCCTGACCTCACATACCACAGTACATCACGTTAGTAACAACAAACTTTCAGAAATCTGACGGCCCAGGAAACAGCACACACTTGCTCTTGAGTCTTACCCACAACCTTACCAATCACTCCACGTATTCTATTGACAGCACCTTTGCGATAAACATATAGTCAACATTTAACAACGTAATCGGCCTCCAATTCCTCAAATCTCTCTTATCACCCTTTTTAAATAACAAAACAGTCAAACCTTTCCTCATTGAAACAGGCAAAATAATCATTTCTCAAAAAAACTTACAAACATCCAACATATCACCCCAATCAAATTTCCAAATAAAGTATAAAATTCAACAGGGCAAACCCATCACAACCCAGGTACCTTCCCATTCTTAAAACTACTAAACAACCTCTGCAATCTCATCAAAACTTAGATCCCTTTCTAACAAATCATTATCATATTTTTCCAAGTTAACCTCAATGTCTTCCAACAACTACCTTTTCCAATAAAACATCTCTTTTTTTCTTTTCTTTATACAACTCACTATACAACTCACAAACTTCATGCAAAACACCATCCAGACCATTAATTTCACACTCAACCTTATCAAAAACACTAACAAAACCAGGGCTTTCCTTCAAAAGCTTTCTTAAAAAATATTTACTACAAGACTCATCCTTTTCCATTTTCTCCAATCTTGACATAAAAAACAATTTTCTTTCCTTTTTCATGCATACACTTTTTACAATTTCCTCATGCATATCAATACCCACAATTTCTCAATTCATGCAATATAACAACCTCAGATACCATTTATCATACAACTCACTTTCCATTCTAGCTTTCTCACAGCCTTTCTTAATAAAAAATCTCATTATTTCACCTTCAACCATTCCCACCCAATAAGCAATTACTAAAAATCACACTTCTTTCACGCCACCTTTCATACATCCAAACAAACTGATGTTTAATCTTCTCATCTTCTAACAAATCCACAATTCAGTTTCCAAACACACTTACCATACTTGATCTTCAAATTACAATTCACCTTACACACTCAAAAGGGCAATGATCTGTAAAAGACCATCCAGCTTTAAAGAAAAATCATCAACACCTAGAAATTTAGATAAAAAAAGCAAAAAATCAGTTTGAGATTTTATCCCACCACTATCAACTAAAGAAAGTAAATCCCTCCCCTGAAAATGAAACAGAACCAAAGGCATCGTTCACAAACCAAAAGATTTAAGCAGATCAACTAAAAATTTCCCTGAGCTATCCACCCCTATAATCACTCCCACCCCCCTCTCTGTCCCCATTCTTAACAATACAATTAAAATCCCCAACCAAAAAAGTTGGATCTCGTCCTGGCAGAAAAAACTTTAATGTTTCAAAATTAAGCAAAACATTCTACACTATTAGGAGAAGCATATACATTAAACAAACGAAAAAACAGTCCCACAAAAACATAAACTAACCAAAAGAAGCCGACCCTGGGACAATATGAACTACATTAAGTATAGAAAAACAAACAAACTCTTAAACAAAACCTCCACACCCCCCCAATCCTATCAGAAGAACAAGACTATACTTTAGGACCATATTTCCCAGTCAGCCATTAAGGATGTTCAGAGAGATAACATTCCTGCAAGCAAAAATATTAGCAGAACATTACAGATAATAACCTTAAAAATTGCAACTCTCCTTGCTAAATTTTTCATACACCCTGACATTAAGGGAAGAAATGGTCAGAATCATCACAAAAATAAATGAAATAAAAACAAACAAAAAGATTTAAAATCAGGACCTTCTATCTTTCCTTTCTTTTTACTTAGGACTTAAAGGAGATCCTTTAAATCTGCCTCCTGTGATGTTCCAACCTCCTAGGCTCCCCCTTGCCAGCCTCATAACCAGTAACTTCAGCAAGTTGGTTCACATCTCTTTAATCTAGATAACCAACAGAAGAGGCATCAGAAAAGTCAGAGTCAGAGTCAGAGTCAGAGGGAACATCTTTAGTAGAGACAGAAGGAAACTCTGAAATTAAACAGTCAGAATCACTTCCAGTATCTGGATCTGCGCTCTTAACTACTGGAAGATCCAAATAAGGACTCTCCCATCCATCAGAATCTGCACCTTTTTTCGCTTGGAGGCAGTTTTTTTCCCTGCAGTCTCCATATCCTCCTCAGAACCAGAGGACACAACAGCAGACCAATCAATGTTCTCCCCTTCACCAAGAACAGCATCAGGAGCAGGATCACAAGATGACTCAGTGAAGGAAAAATTATCCGTCCCAGTAACAGCAACAGTATCCTCCACAGAATTGGGCAACAGGGCTTCAAGAACATCAGAAGCAGCTAACACATTAGATGTAGCAAGATCCACCTCCTGAAATTAGATTGGGCTTCCTCCACCTTCTCAGCAACAGGAACCACCACAGGAGCATCAGACATCCTCTCCGACAGGGACCCCAACTGCAGATTACTTACACAAAGCGGTAATATAGAGTTCAATGCCTCATCAGAGACCTCCTCCTCATTCACAGATGGCTCAACCGCAACTGAAGATGTACTTTTTGCGACATCAGCACTAGGAGCTTCACTCTATCAAGCCCCTGCAACATCATCAAAGGAAACATACTGCCACAGATGACTTGAAGAACCACACTAGGTCACAGGTCCGACGTTTACTTGCAGTGGGACAACAAGATGATCCTCACTGCAATTTTGACATCTGGCACCTGGGCAATTTTCAGCAATGTGACCAAAACAGGTTGCAACTACGGCAAAAAAAGAGCATGTCATCATAATATAGGAAACCTCCTATTTCCACCAATGGCGAAAGTCTGTGGGAGGGTGTTTCTTTCCACCAATACCTAATTCATCTGGCACAAAAACCACACCCCAGAACATTGCGCTTTCCCATTGAAAGTCCCAAACTGATCTTCAGCTTGCTACCTCCTTGAACATCAAAGTAGCAACAAAGAAATAGGCAAATTTCCAACATCAGTGACCACGAGTTGTAAATATGTACTGTACACTGGGATTCTTCTCTCCCCTCTGTACACAGGCAACAAATCCCATGATCACCAAATTCTGGAGCAGCAGCCCATATCAATAGTCCACTGATAGCAGGTCTGTAAATGATGCTCATCGGTGAAGGCCACATCAAAAACCCTCTTGAAGGGAAAGACTGAACACAATGCAAACTTGCGCTTGGCATCTTCAAATCACCCTTAAAAACAACTTGCTGGACATGAGCACAAACCAATTTTCTCTCAGAAGTCATCAGCAATCAACACCGAAGTGTATGGGGAACGTTTGGCACATTGGTAGCCATAATTGCACCCCTATTGCCCCTCTTTAGCTGGATTTCAGAGCGCCCCCCCCCAAAAGCAGCATGTGGCTGAAGTCCAGGGACGATGCCACAAGGCCAAGGGGATGGACCCTACTACACCAGTTGCTCCTATGCCTAAGGAGTAGCCCACCACCCCAATAGCAGCAGGGGCCAAAAACCCGAAGGGAATGGAACCCAGGCGAAGGAAACAGGTCTACAGGCAGAAAATCTTTCAGCCCAAGACCAAGCACAGAACAGAAAACTGCATTTGATCCCAGTGAAAGACCAAAAAGGCAACCTCAGATGTACATTTCGGCCTATTGTGGGCCTCGTCAGTGAGGTGCATGGTGTATCTCTCTAAGGGCATGTGTGCAAGGAGTCCCACGTCTGGTTTCCCCCATTACTCTTAGATGAGACCCATGAGTAATTTGCATAAATATCAGAAGAGACAGAACAAGCACTCCTGAGATAGAACAAAAACTAGAAAAACTTCCATGCCTGTTCATTTCTATTGTAACTTAGGGTGTGTGTTCATTTAGCACACTATGGCCTTTTCACAGAGAAAAACATTCCTGTAGCATATCAGTCTGACCCTACCTAATGACAGTCCAGTGCCAAAAATACCCAGGCAATTCCTCTTCTGAACAAGAGAAGCAACAACCCCAGACGATCGTTTTGGCCCTGGGTCTCCCTAAGAGTAATGGGGAAACCAGACGTGGACTCCTTGCAACCACTGTTCTTAGAGAGATTACAACTGCACCTCACTGACAAGTCCCACAGAAGGCCGAAACGATCGTACTGGGGTTGCTGCTTCTCTTGTTCAGAGAAGAATTGCCTGGTTATTTCAGCGCTGGACTGTCATTGGGCCAGGGGTCAGACTGATATGCTACAGGATATTTTTTCTCTGTGAAAGGGCATAGTGTGCTAAAAGAACGCGCACCCTGAGTTGCAATAAAAATGGACAGGCATGGAAGTTATTCTAGCTTTTTGTTCTTCTCAGGAGTGCTGTTCTCTTTATTCTGATTTATATAATTTATATATATATATTTCACTGTATGTATATATATATTTATATATACTGTATATATATATATTATATATATATATATATATATATATCTATATATACACTCACGCATATATATATATATTTTATTAAAAGAGATAACTAATGATAAGAACAGTGTAAAAAAGTTAACATTTCATACTGCAAAACTAGAGGAATTCTCTAATGTACTTGAGTTCCGCTGTTTTCAGGCACAGTGTTTTATCATTTGATCTCTTTAGGTTACTAACATCGAATATCTAAAATTCAGAAAGGTTAGAAGAAAAAAAAATAATACAACAAAAATCCCTACAGTGAATGTGCTGTCCAAGTTCAGCAAGTATAAAAATGCATTTATTTTTGTATAACTAATGTTATATTAATTATTTTATTTTTGTTAGAAATTAAAGTTTACTTTGAAAAAGAATATATTAAAAAATTTCAGAGAGTGACCACTGATTATAAATACTTTATCAGGAGGTTATAGGCTTACACGATTTCCTCTGTACTTAGCAAGTGAATATAATTACACACTTAAAGATTTAATACATAACTATTTTGCAGAATCATTGAAACTATACAGTATATTCAGGGCATATACAAAAGAACATCAAGATGATAGAATATTTAGTGGTGGCAATGCCCCAGGATAGCAGTTAATTAATGTAGTGTTGCATGAAACCGCTCCAGGTTAGTACAGTAAAATAGTTTCTAACTGATCGTTAAAGACTTATTGCAAAGTAATGTCCCATACAATATAAAAATAGTAGCAGAATTCAGAAACTTCATAGATGCCATATTGGACTAATACAGGGCTTTTAAGTTTCCACTATGAAGACAATGCTATATGATTTACTATATTTTTATGTGAAAAGGTACATTAACAGTAGCTGGGTTGCTACTTACCCAATGATATCGTTTTCCCTCTTCTAAATTCAGCTCTTTGAAAGCTGTTCTCTTATGTTAATCATTACAGAATACGGCCATTACAGGGGTGCCGCATCTTGTAGCTTCTGTATTGGTGCATCCTCTGATAGAAGCAGTGTGTTTTCACGAACTGTGATGTTACCAGCTTTTTGACCACCTGTACCTTCACTTCAGTTTAACTCAGTTTTCTTGCAAGGATTAATATTTACATAAACAAATGTAAGTTTCAAGACGGCTGGCACCCATTGCGAAGATGCAGAACTTCACTAGCTAAACTTGTAAGGGGTTAAATAACAAAATCACTTTGAAGAGAGCTTCAGGCACAGCAGTGAACAGTAACCATGCTACTGGTAGTTGCACTCAGCAGTTTAAATGTTCTTAGATAAAAACCTATGTTAATACACTGTACCACATACATTTACACATCTCCTAACATTTTTTTCAATTTATTTGAACCTTATTGAGGGGCCACTGTTTTCTTGTTTAGTAACCCAGTGAAAGGGCTAAGTGCCATATGAGTAGGCTACTGGTGGTCTGACAAGTGAGTTAGTAAAGTTGAGGGATGAGGCTGTGCAGTTTGATGATATTGCTGTATGGTCAAAGTTATGTATTTCTGGTTATGGTGTAGGTAATTACAGGAGCGGGCCCAGCTTTAATTGATTAAAACTTTGACCTGCCTGTGCACTGATATCATGTGATGTGATGCTTCATTGTCTTTGACTAAGGGTTTAGTTTTTTACCATTGGCCGCGTCGGAACTTAGTTCCATCATGATCCCTGAATGACTGTGACTGGCTTTGGCGGTTGGTGCACACACTGGCTCCGCCTTCGCTCCTGACTGACTGCAAGTGTAGTCTGCTCAAATCGGCATGTGTAGTCAGTCAGTGTGATAAACTGTGAGTGAAGTGAGCAGTGTGGGGCACAGAGGCAGCTGAGCGAGTGAGGGCAGCTAAAGGCTAGTGGTGAGTCAGTGTGTGAGTGGCATTGTGGCAGGCTGGCAGTGGCAGACTAATTAAATTGAACTTTGCAGACACGACCGTTGCGCTACTGACCTGTCTTAGTCCAGTAGTCCACTGCTCCAGTATTCAAAGGCCGTCTTTAACATAGGGTAAAAGGGGCAGCTTTGTTGTGGGGCACAAGAGTCCCTAAAAAAAAAAAAAAAGTTTAAAGAAAAAATAAATTTTTTGGTTCGTGCCAGACTGCTGATGTCATGTGACCATGGAGGACACACACAGTCAGTCCTAATACTGTCACAGTACAAAAGTTTTCTGCTTATATTTATTTGTGGATAACTGTGCCAGAACGTGCCGGTGTCATGTGACATGCCAAGCTAGTGCCATGTGCGGTTTTAGGGTGTGCACTGAATGCTAAGCCCTAACTCGGCATCCAACCAATCCCACTGCATTAGAAAAGATCCTGCTGGGGTTACTGTTACCAGGTACTGCTCTGGTGGTGAGGATGTTCAGGGTAGGGCCGACTGTAGGCGCATGCAGCAAAAGCTGGCAGCGGCCGGCTGTGAGGATGTGAAACATCTGTGCAGTTTCAGACACTGCTCTCTTTAGTCTTAAAGCTGTGTTACTTATCTTTACACTGTATCCCTGCAGCCTTGGACAGACAGTATCCAGTATGGTGGTCCCCTTAGACCTGCTCCTTTCTGCTGTGGCCCTCAGATCAAACTAACTGAAGTTTGTTAGGGGAACAGTGCTTTGTAGAAAGGTGTCAGTGGGAGAATTAGTGAGTGCACACATGCCCCTCCCCCCATGCAGCATTGTCTAGTGAAGGGTCGAGAGAGGGAATTTGTGTTAGCAGAGAAGTGATGTGCTGCTTTGGCTGATGTATAATGTCATGCTGATACTTCACACATTAAGGTAGGTTTATTTTTATAGATTTTTTTTTCTCCTCTTTCACAAACTCAACTGGACAGGAGAATATGATGTTAAAATAAATCAAACAGTAAATTCTAGATTGGATTAATGGAGCAAATCTTGCTAGATTGGATTAATCGAGCAAATCTTTCTAAATTGTGCATAAGCAGGTTCTACCAGACAGTTGTCAAAGCATTGCTTTAAAAACACATCTCATTCTCCAAGGTTTGGAATACAAATACGGTACAAACTTTCACCCTGGTTACGAGTTTTGTGTTAACAGGGGTGCGGTGCTAACGGCAGTTTAAGCTCACCGCTTACCTCTCAGACAACGCTGGTATTACCAGCGTTCAGCTCTTAACGCAGCCCCATTGAATCCTATGGGGAAACACATTATATGTCTACACCTAATCACCCTAACATGAACCCCGAGTCTAAACAATCCTAATCTTACACTTATTAACCACTAATCTGCCGCCCCCGACATCGCCGATACCTGCATAATATTATTAACCCCTAATCTGCCGATCCAGACACTGCCGCCTCCTACACATGATACTTATTAACCCCTAATCTGCTGCCTCCAACATCGCCGACACCTACATTATATTTATTAACCCCTAATCATGCCCCCCACAACGTCGCCCTCCACTTATTAACCCTAATCTGCCGAGCGGACCGCACCGCTATATAATAAAGTTATTAACCCCCTAATCCGCTCTCACTAACCCTATAATAAATAGTATTAACCCTAATCTGCCCTCCCTAACATCGCCGACACCTAACTTCAAACATTAACCACCTAATCTTGCGACCTGGAGCTCACCGCTATTCTAATAAATGTATTAACCCCTAAAGCTAAGTCTAACCCTAAACACTACAGCCCCTAAATTAAATATAATTTAAATCTAACGAAATTAATTAACTCTTATTAATAAATTATTCCTATTTATAGCTATATTACTTACCTGTAAAATAAATCCCCTAATATAGCTACAATATAAATTATAATTATATTGTAGCTATTTTAGGATTAATATTTATTTTACAGGTAACCTTTGTATTTATTTTAACCAGGTTTTAAATAGCTAAAATAGTTAAAATAATTACAAAATTACCTGTAAAATAAATCCTAACCTAAGTTACATTAATTTAAGCGGAATACTGGCGCTGAAAGCAGGGTAGTACACAAATACAATATAGGGGTAACCCTAAAAGGGTCTACCTTAGCAGAAATATAATCGTTATAAAAGTTAATAAATGGTAATAGCCTAATATATATCTTAGAAAATATATTTATTAGTGTAAAATTACAATACAATCAAGATTATAAAATCCGTGTTAATAAATCGAGTACATATATACTAAAAAGTAATTAAGGGGGCCCTTTAAATTAGTTTGAAAAACATACAGAAAGGGGGAATGATAAACCACAAATCTAATATATATATATATATATACTGTGACTGAGGATAGAAGAAAACTATACTCAAATAAATTATTTATATATATATATATATATATATTTTTTTTTTATTTATTGAAGAAAGATTACATACAATAAAATGTTAAACAAACACCAAAGGTTGTCTTGTTACATCTTGTACAAAGGGTAATTGGTGCCATATACACAGGTTAAGGTTACTTTCTAGTCTTTTGTGTGTATTTTTTCCAACACAAACTTATACAAACAAATTAATACTTATAAAAATAAACATAACAACTTTGTTCACTTAACTAAGTACTTATGGAAGCTACAATCCAGCTGAAAGAAGTCCATTTATCTTCATGAGTATAAAGTTCTATATCTCATTTCCCATAACCTCAACCGAATCTCCTATGCGGAGTAGATTATTATATATGTAGCGTCACTATAGTGTGGGGAGACATAAGCAGATCTCCATACAGGACATTTCTAAGGCAATTAAGATTCATGATGCAATACAAGAAGAGAGGAAAGTCAGAGGAAGACGAGAGAGATGAAAAGAAGAGTGAGGAACGGAGGAGAGAAGTAAAAAGAATAGTAAGAGAAAGGAAAAGAGCAGGAGCTAAGGCGGGGGAAAGGGTGCCCCCGGAGGGGGGGGGGGGAGACCGGTCCAAGCACGTCCCAGAGGCTGGTTCCCATAAGGTCAAATATAAGTGGTATGTTATGAACTATATGTGTATTCATCCCATAAAAATTTGATCTCCGAAATGTTATGCGGAGAATTATTTTTAAGATGGCCGTATTCCTCTAGGTCTAGGAGTTCATCAACTCTGTCAATCCACATATCTTTTGAGGGGGTTAGGAGGCTCTTCCAGTGTCTGGTATTAATGATTTGCTGGCATTAAGGCAGATCTGTATAAGGAGGGATCTCATCTACAATTTAACTTTGGGGAGGTCATTTAATAATGCTATTCTTGGGGTTAGTGAAAAGTGCTGTGTGAGGATTTTCTTAAGCAAAGATTCTATTGATTGCCATAAAGGTGTTATCTTATGGCATTGCCACCATATGTGAATTAAAGAACCGTGTTCCTCCACCAGCCTCTCCAACACATCCTAGATGCCCTCGGGGTAAATTGAATGTAGGCGAGTGGGGGTCAAATACCATCTTGTAAGAACTTTAAATTTAGTTCTAAGATTTGTGGCGAGGTTAGACGATTTACGTGTTTTGTGAAAAATATTTCTCCCACTCTATCTTGTCAAGTCTAGGTGTAAGTCTTGTTGCCATTTGATTGTGTAAGTAGGGAGTAATGCATTGTCATGGGTTTGTAGTAGCCTATGGGACAACGTCAAAGGGTGGCAGATTGTTTTATTCTGTAAGCATAGTGATTCAAATGGTGTGGGTGATCTCAGGAGGTCTGCTTTATGTGGGGAAGATGCTATTATAGAAGTGTGAAAGTTGTGCATGTTTTAGCCAGTTCCCCAGGGCGTCCCCCACACAATTCAATAAATTTATCTGTGCTTATTAATTTCCCATTTTCTACAATCTTGGCCAGGGGCCATGTATAATCCCCATTCCTGTGTTCTGCGAAAGTTGTTGTCTAGTCCCCACTACTAATTCTGCATTCTGGGGGATTGGGAAGAGAGGTGAACGAAGATGAGTATTGTATTTTTTTAGTAGATCTGATCAAGTCCCCCAAGTATGGAAAAGATGTCTATGTTATAGCTAGTGTCCTGCATTGCATTGGTCTGAGTTCCCCAGGTTACCCAACAAAACCGCCCCCTACTTTTGGGATCTGTAGTAAATGTGAGTCTATGGACACCCAGGCCTTATTGTCCGTAGAGCCATGCCAGTCCAGAACTCTCTGTAGAGTGACTGCCATGTAATACTCCCTAATATTTGGCAGGGCCTAGCCCCTCCCATGTCAGTGTTCCCTATATAATGTATTTCTATTTATCCGAGGTTTCAGTGTGCCCCATACAAAGGCATTGATTATAGATTGTAGTTGAGATATGTAACTGTTGGGAAGAGAAATGGGAATAGTTTGTAAGATATAAGAATCTGGGCAAAAGTGGTCATTTTTATGGATTGAATCCTCCCCCCACCTAGATAAAGGTCTGTCCGACCACGTTGAGAGGTCTTTTTTGTATATTTTGTAGTAAGGGTCTATAGTTTCTTCTCAAATAGTGTGGTATAATTGGGGGAGAGGACAATGCCTAAGTATTTAACTCGATGTCAGGTTGTAATTTGAGGGAGCAAGTTTGTGCTAGTTGTTGAAGTCAATGGGATCCATAGAAGATATTCAGAATTTCCGATTTTTGAAGATTTATAGAAAAATTAGAAAAGTTACAAAATTTTTGGAGTGTTTCTAGAAGGGCAGGTATTGTAGTACTTGGTGAGGTCAGTGAAAACAGCAAATCATCTGCATATAGGGCAATTTTGAAATCATGAGGGCCAATTGGGATTCCTAAGATACTTTGGTTCATTCTGAATAAGATGCTAGGACCTCCATAGATAGTATAAAAGTATAATGGGGACAATGGGCAACCCTGTCGTGGTAACATTGGTAATTTGAAAGGGATCCGAGAGGGTACCATTGACCTCTCACTCTAGCTGACGGGGAGGAGTTAAAACTAAAAATTTATTTATCATTTTCTCTCCAAACCGAAAGATTTTAATGTGACCTGAGAAAGCTCCAGTTTATACGGTCGAAAGCCTTCTCAGCGTCGACTGTGATAAAGACTGATTTAATTTTATTATGTTGGGCATGATGAGGCCAGAAGAATCGCTCTTATGGTGTTGTCCCGTGCCTCACGTGACGGGACAAAAACCAACCTGGTCCGTATGTATCAGATCTTGAAATTATAGAATTTATTCTTTTAGATAGAATTTTGCCCAGGATCTTCAGATCAGAATTTAATAATGAGATGGTCTGTAATTACTGGTGTCTTCAGGATTTCTGTCTGGTTTTAAGATAACTGCTATGTGGGCTTCCCTGCATCGGTGTGTGAAAGCAAGTCTATTATCGTCCTATTGAGTTAAACAATTCTAATAGATGCGGGGCTAATATATTTTTTAAATTGTTTATAGTAGGCGTTTGTAAGGCCATCAGGGCCAGGGCTTTTTCTCATGGGAAGGTCTTTGATGGTGTTGAGGATTTCCAACAATGTAATTGGTTCCTCCATTTTTCTCTGTTTGGGCCGTCGTGAGTGTGTTTAATTGTGCTCCTTCAATGTATTCACTCATTTGTGTAGTGTGGGATGAGGAGGAGTCCTTCTCCAAGGTTATACAGTTGATGATAGTATTTACTAAATTGGTCTGCTATCTGCTTGCTGTCATGTGTTACAGTCCCATCAGCCTTTTTTTTATACTATATATGTGTGATTTAATGGTTTTTGCTCTCAGGGCTCTTGCTAGGAATGCGCCAGCTCGGTTTGCCCTCATGGAAATATACCTTTCTCAGGTAGAGAGCTCGTCTCTGAGGCCTCTCTAGTCAATAAGTGATTTAGGTTCTTTCCTAACCTTAGTCAGTTCTATTTGAATCTTAGAGTCCTTAGGGGTCTGTTTGTGTTGTAATTCTAGGGAGTTCAACTTGTCCGTGTTATGAGTTATAGCTAGATTAAATTGTTTTCCCGCAGCCTAGACCTCTGTTTAATGTACTCTCCTCTGACTACGGCTTTATGCGCGTCCCATAGGGTACGTGGTGAGATTTTCAGGCAGTGCGTTATGTTGAAAATATTCTTGTATGGTCTGGAGCATTTTAATATTAGTGTGAGTGTGATGTAGTAGGGACTCGTCTAACCTCCATATAAAAGGCATGACGGGCCTTCTGACCATTCCAGAGAGAGCGTAATAAGAGAGTGGTCCGACCAGGCCGTTGGGCTTATGTCAGAGTCCCTAACTTGTTCCTATAGACTCAGTTGGTCAACTAATAGATAATCAATGCGGGTGTATTGAGACCATGGGTTAGAGAAGAATGAATAGTTACGCTGAAGAGGGTGTTGTATCCTCCAAATGTCAACTACGCCTGATTTTTTGAGAAAGTCATAAACTATATTTGGGGCCTTGATGTGGGTTAGGTTTAGTGGAGGTAGAGTCTAATTTGGGGTCGAGGATACGTTAAAAATCACCCCCTATGATTAGAGATCCCTTCCTATGTTCTGCAATTAGGGCTGTGAGTTTCTTAAAGAAGGGTATCTCTCTTAGAGTTAGGAGCATAAACGTTCACCAACGTGATTGGGCGCTGGAACAGGAGTCCCACTAGGATTAGGATTCTGCCTTCTTTATCGGAGACTTTATGTAATAATTGAAATTCTATGTTTCTTATGAAATAATGTCCCACACCCGTTTTTTTTCTTATTGGTTGATCCAAAATACCCAGTGGGATAAAACTTAGAGAGGAATTTGGGTTTCAGCAGTGTTTAAAAAATGTGTCTCCTGGATAAATATAATTGAATTGTTATATTTTTCAAACTCTCTCAAAGCAATTGATCGCTTTATAGGAGAATTGAGCCCATTCGCATTTTGCGAAAGGAAGTTCACTGTTCTATGTGTCATTCTTAAATGGTGTGTGTTGTCGTCTAATATCTATGGGTTTCATACCTGGATCTTTCAAAAAGGGGGTGGATTCTGTCGGTCTCCCCCCCCCCCCCCCCAGAGGGAATGAGAAGTGATATACAGAGGAAAAGGAAAAGCTGGGATGAAGCATCATATTGCCTGTGGTGAACAAATAAACATTAGAACAATAAAACTGACAAACCAAACAAATACAAAAAATGTGTGCAGCAAAACATTGACTAAACACAAAGTAAGGCTATATCTTTCAATATAGCAAATAGATTTGGGATTAGGATTAGAAGTGAGGTTATAGGGGGTGAACATCAAGAGATGTTACTACTCCCAGGGTAAAGGAAGCAATATGAAGAGGAGACAAGGGACAAGAGGTGTACATTCAAAAGATAAAAAAGAAGAAAACATCATTTGAAGCGATGACTGGAACAGTACATAGTTCCTAATGTCTAGGAGGAGACAAGAAAACACTGTCTATGTTCATTTCATGGAAGTCTTTCTTTGGATCCTGAGGGGGTTTCCGCCTGAGGATGGGAAGCCTTTTCTTTTCCTGGAAACAGTGGTCCACTCAGGTCTTTGAGGCTTAGGTTTGTGGGCATCCTTTGGGTTCTTGTTTTCAGATATGGATGGTAAAGAGGGCGTTGGGATGCCCAAGTCAGAGCAAAAAGTCTCAATATCTTCTGGGGTCTCGATAGGTGTAGATCTTATTTTCTTTAATCACTTTTAAGGAGAAGGGAAAGCCCCAGTGATACGGTATACCAAAATCTTTGAGGTGTAGTGTTAAGTATCTGGCTTCCTTTCTTTTGAAAAGAGTTGTAGGACTAAGGTCCGCGTATATTTGAATGTCTTTTCCTTGAAAGCTTATTGGAGACTGCTTCCTGGATGCTGTTAGGATATCTTCTTTATCAGAGTATTTATGAAACTTTATTATGATGTCTCGTGGAGGTTCTTTCGCTGATGGCTGTGGTTCTGAGTGCTCTGTGAGCTCTATCTAGAACCAGAGGGGAAGCAGCGTTGTTTTTAAGTAAATGTTCAAAAAGTTGCTGAAGATATGAATTTATTTGTGGGGGTGTAATATCTTCGGGTACCCCTCTGATTCTTAGATTCTGTCTTCTGTTACGATTATCTAAATCTTCTATTTGAGATTGTAATAAAAGAATGGTGGCATTTTGTTGCTCCATTTCGCACGCCATATTGTTAGTGTCCCGAAGTAATTCCTCAGTTTGCTCTTCAATTTGCAATATTCTCTGACCCAGCATCTGTTATTTCTCTTTTCACTTCTGTGAGGCTGTCTTTAATCATCTGGCTCACTTGAACCATGAACACTTTAAAGTCTTCTTTGGAGGGTAACAGCAACAGGTCAGCTTTTGTGAGAGGGTGATCTGTGTCTTGACGTGGCAATGCTGAACCCCTGTCTTCTGAGTCGTTAGATACTGGGGATTGGGGTGACGGGATGACCGTCTCTGTTGTTTTAAAGTAAGCATCCATCTTTGCCCCAGTAGGAATAGATGTTTTCCCAGTCTTGTCTATCCTAGATGTTCTTTTGGTGTTCATGTTGAGTAAAATAGTAAGCTCCTTTTTTCTTTTTTCTGTTTAAATTTTTTTTTTTTATGAGACTTTAAGGGTTTATTAATCCGGTCAGCAATTCCCCTCTACACGAGAAGTTTGTTGTGTTAAATAGTGTCAGATCTCACTCATGTGGTAGTTAGGCATGTGAACTGCATATGCTGAAACTGTTGGAACGTTGCCTGATATGCAACCTTAACCGTTATTAGTTATGGCAAGTATATTGAATGTGCCATGCAGCCAGATATCCTGTGAGTAGCGATCTATGAAAAAAAGTCAACAGTCTATATGTTTCTCAGAAGGAGTCATTCTGTGTAAATAAAGACCCACTTGTGCAGGAGGTTTAACCTTAGTGTCTTTTGTATAACGCACCGTGAAAACTGGGGTATTAAGCTTGGGGGAATACTGCGCCTCGCCTCTCACGTGGAGTTATGGTAGGTGTAATGGAGATTTTGATATAAGAAAAGGCTCAGCGCAGCATCGCCCTATGGATTCAAGGTCTCCTCATTAGCTGTGTAATTACGGTGTTAGCGGTCGGCTTAGTGGGTGTAATCGCTACTCACTGCAAGTGAAAGGGATCCTTATGCCTTCGCGCCGATCAGCTTCTGAGCGAGATATGCGCATTTTCTTTGTAGGCCGCAATGTCGTCTGTAGCTTGCGGCAGCACCGTGCTTAAATGTGAGCCAAAGTTGGTCGGGTGGCTTCAGAGTGTGCCTGTGTCTCAGCGGAGCATGTCCTATAAAAATTCAAAGACTCTTGTCCCTTATACAGAGCTGTACCCTAGGGCTAGTATCAGAGCACTATGTAGTTGCGGCCATTCTCGCTCCCGGCCGGCTCCGCCCCCTATACTCAAATAAATATAAGTATAAAGAGGGCAGAGATATTCAAACAGTATAAATAAAAACAAATAGCAATACAAACAGACTTAATAACTGGACGTCCAGCGTAAAAACCAGGGGTTAAAACAGTAATAATCTGGGGTTAAAACAGTATTAACCTGAAAGTGCACTATAGTGAACAAAAACACTTGTGACTAGATGATCATACTAATAGCATTGGATCAAGCTAATGGGCGAGTGAGGTACCTTGCGCTAATCTGTGGAGACAGATTGAATATTGTTCGTCCTGTAGGTGGGTGATCCTCTGGAGGTGGGTGTGTACTCCTAGCGTAGTCCACTTACATCACCTTTTCTGAAAATGTCCAGCTGATTTTGGGAGGAACAGAATGTAAACGATCTCTGGGGTAATAGCAATCCTTTAGATGATGGTAGATAGTAACTTCAAGGCACTCTTATTCCGTGGTGCTTAGTGCAGGTACTAGATCATCTGGCAGTATATTCAATTTGTAGACTGGTGCGCTCCCTCAGAGGGCTTGTATTCAAATTCACAGGCCTTGGGGGTAGTGAGCCAGGCTTTGGTAGTTGTCCCTGTGTGCTTTTTCAACACAATAGCGATCCTTTCGGCGGCTGTATCAAGTTTCACAAGCCTTAAAGGAGTTCAGCTTAGCAGTAGTTCTTCTTGTAGGAAATGAGACACAGTCATCAACCGGTTTCTCCCCTCACTTGGGGCTTTTCAAGATGTGTTCTCATTGCTGGCAGGTTATTCCTTTATAGGGCTATCCTGTATCCTTATTGGTTAGTTCAAAGGGGTGTGTGATCCCAGTTAAGGTGGAAATTGAGTTATATCCCTTCAACTTTTAAGGAGGTATCTTATTGTCTCTTGTAGTTTTTGGAAATGTCCCGTTGTTAATTTTAGTTTAACAACTAGTATACTAAAAGTACATATTGCTCCGGAAAGGAACAACCATACGTGTAATATGGTCACATCCATGGTGTCAAGTGAAATAGACTTAAATTATGAGTAAAGTCTGTTCAAGAGTTAGTATTTTTTGGAGTCCTCAATTTGATTAAACAAATAGGTAGAGGTAAAAGACATATGTCAGTATTGTACAGGGAATATAAAGTTTTTACAGAGTTTTACATTTGATAATTACAAAACAGAAGTAAATTAGGGACAAAAAAAAGAGAGAACTGGGGGTTCTCATTGTCCTTAGAGTTAAAGTTAAACACATAGGTAAATAATTTTTCCCATATGTGTATATGATACAGAAAATAGACAGACATTCTAGATATTTCACGTTTGGTGGTTGCATATTGGGGCATACTTATCTGATCAAGAGTCAGTATTGTTTGGGGGATGATAGTATGATTAAACACATAGTTAAAGGTTAAACACATATGTCGATATTTGTTCTATTTTTGATAAATATTATAAAATCTTACATTTGGTACTTGCAAACGGAAGTTAATTATGAAAAAATGGTTCTTAGTGTATTCGGGGTAAAGTTAAACACATAGGTAAAAGTTAAACACATAGGTAAAAGTTAAACACATATGTGTATATGACATGGACAGACTATTCCAAAGTTTTACATTCAGTACTTGCAAACGGAAGTTAGTTATGAAAAAAACGGTTCTTAGTGTATTAGGGGTAAAATTAAACACAATAGAATGCGAGCTCAATCTGATTGGCTGATCGGATCAGCCAATCGGATTTAACTTGATTCTGATTGGCTGATTCCATCAGCCAATCAGAATTTTCCTACCTTAATTCCGATTGGCTGATAGAATCCTATCAGCCAATCAGAATTCGAGGGACGCCATCTTGGATGACGTCCCTTAAAGGAACCGTCAGTCAGTCAGTTGGATGTCGGAGGATGAAGATGGGTCCGCGGTGGAGGTCTTCAAGATGGAGCCGGTCCTCATCGGATGAAGATAGAAGATGCCGCTTGGAAGATGATGGTTGCCGGTCCGGATCTACTCTTCTTCCTGGATAGGATGAAGACTTTGGAGCCTCTTCTGGACTTCTTCAGCCGTCGGATGATGGATGTCTAGCCCCCGCTTGGGCTTAGATGAAGATTTTGGAGCCAGGACCGATCAGTGATACCCGGTGAGGTGAAGATAAGGTAGGAAGATCTTCAGGGGCTTAGTGTTAGGTTTATTTAAGGGGGGTTTGGGTTAGATTAGGGGTATGTGGGTGGTGGGTTGTAATGTTGGGGGGGGTAGTGTATGTTTTTTTTTACAGGCAAAAGAGCTGAATTCTTTGGGCATGCCCCGCAAAGGGCCCTGTTCAGGGCTGGTAAGGTAAAAGAGCTTTGAACTTTTGTAATTTAGAATAGGGTAGGGCATTTTTTATTTTGGGGGGGCTTTGTTATTTTATTAGGGGGCTTAGAGTAGGTGTAATTAGTTTAACATTGTTGTAATATTTTTCTTATGTTTGTAAATATTTTTTTATTTTTTGTAACTTAGTTCTTTTTTATTTTTTGTACTTTAGTTAGTTTATTTCATTGTAGTTATTTGTAGGTATTGTATTTAATTAATTTATTGATAGTGTAGTGTTAGGTTTAATTGTAGGTAATTGTAGGTATTGTATTTAATTAATTTATTGATAGTGTAGTGTTAGGTTTAATTGTAACTTAGGTTAGGATTTATTTTACAGGTAATTTTGTAATTATTTTAACTATTTTAGCTATTAAATAGTTCTTAACTATTTAATAGCTATTGTACCTGGTTAAAATAAATACAAAGTTACCTGTAAAATAAATATTAATCCTAATATAGCTACAATATAAATTATAATTATATTATAGCTATATTAGGATTTATTTTACAGGTAGTATTTAGCTTTAATTAGGAATAATTTATTTAATAAGAGTTAATTAATTTCGTTAGATTTAAATTATATTTAACTTAGGGGGTGTTAGTGTTAGGGTTAGACTTAGCTTTAGGGGTTAATACATTTATTAGAATAGCGGCGAGATTCGGTCGGCAGATTAGGGGTTAATAATTGAAGTTAGGTGTCGGCGATGTTAGGGAGGGCAGATTAGGGGTTAATAAATATAATATAGGGGTCGGCGGTGTTAGGGGCAGCAGATTAGGGGTACATAGCTATAATGTAGGTGGCGGCTCTTTGTGGTCGGCAGATTAGGGGTTAATTATTGTAGGTAGGTGGCGGCGACGTTGTGGGGGGCAGGTTAGGGGTTAATAAATATAATATAGGGGTCGGCGATGTTAGGGCAGCAGATTAGGGGTACATAGCTATAATGTAGCTGGCGGCGGCGTGCGGACGGCAGATTAGGGGTTAATAAGTGTAGGTAGCTGGCGGCGACGTTGTGGGGGGCAGATTAGGGGTTAATACATATAATATAATAACTATTTAATATATAATATAATAACTATTTAATAGCTATTGTTGTGAGACAAAGTACAGAGGCGCCAATGGTGCAGATCAATGGTGATATAAGGCACAACAACACCCCAATGTGTTGTTGTGCCTTATATCACCATTGATCTGCACCATTGGCGCCTCTGTACTTTGTCTCACATCTCTAGTTTCCCTCCGTTTGGATACCGACAGAGAGCTGCCCTACTTGTTCAGCTAGCTGGATTGCTGCCAAAATCCAGCCCGCCTCTATTGGCATAACTGAATGCCTTCATCTATTGTGAGTACCCTGTTATCTTAGTACATTGGTACACCTCCAGAAACCTCCATTGATCTGCACCATTGGCGCCCCTTCCGTGTTGTTCTTTCTTTTAATAGCTATTGTACCTAGTTAAAACAAATTGAAATTTACCTGTAAAATAAAAATAAATCCTAAAATAGCTACAATATAATTATTATTTATATTGTAGCTATATTAGGCTTTATTTTAAAGGTAAGTATTTAGTTTTAAATAGGAGTAATTTAGTTAATAATAGAAATATTATTTAGATTTATTTAATTAATATTTAAGTTAGGGGGGTTGTTAGGGTTAGTGTTAGACTTAGGTTTAGGGGTTAATAATTTTATTACAGTGGCGGCGGTGTAGGGGGGGCAGGATAGGGGTTAATAAATGTATTATAGGTGGCGACGGTGTAGGGGGGGCAGGATAGGGGTTAAAAACTTATTATAGAGGGTGGCGGTATAGCAGGATAGGGGTTACTAGGTATAATGTAGGTTGCGGCGGTGTCCGGGAGAGGCGGTTTAGGGGTTAATATGTATAGAGTAGCTTGCGGTGGGCTCCGGGAGCGGCGGTTTAGGGGGGTAATATATTTATTTAGTTGCAGCGGTGTAGGGGGGGCAGATTAGGGGTATTTAGACTCAGGGTACATGTTAGGGTGTTAGGTGTAGACAGCTCCCATAGGAATCAATGAGATGTCTGGCAAGCAGCGAACTTGTACTTTTGCTATGGTCAGACTCCCATTGATTCCTATGAGATCCGCCGCCTCCAGGGCGGCGGTTTGAAAACCAGGTACGCTGTGCCAGAAAAGTGCCGAGCGTACCTGCTAGTAATTTGATAACTAGCAAAAGTAGTCAGATTGTGCCGCACATTGTGTGCGGAACATCTGGAGTGACGTAAGAATCGATCTGTGTCAGACTGAGTCCGGCGGATCGAAGCTTACGTCACAAAATTCTACTTTTGCCGGTCTCTAGCCTTTGATAACTAAGGCGAATCAGCCTCGCCACAAATACGCTGCGGAATTCCAGCGTATTTGAGGTTGATGGCTTGATAACTACCCCCCATTATAATCAAGACATATAATTTAGAAAGCAAATTTATTTTTACTTTACTTAAGGTTCAGAAAGACTATCTGAAAAACATTTCAGACCACACCCAGTCTCTTTATCATGCCTCATAGAAGCAATAAAATTAGGAACCATTTTTTAATCTAGAGGAGCTTCATTAGCAGTTCATGCTATATAGTCTCTCCAGGTTATAAGGCATGGAAATCCTATTGTATCATCAAACAATGGCCAGTACCTTGAAAAGATAACTGAACTGCCAGAGACCATATCAAGACCAACATTCTTGCTGACCAAGGTTCAAATGAAAGAGCCAATTTATCAATGTCTGTCCGACATGATACGCTGTAGCGTATCATGTTCGACAGACATCGCTGAATGCTGACAGCATACGCTGTCTACATTTAACATTGCACAAGCAGTTCACCAGAACTGCTTTTGCAATGCCGCCTCCTGCAGATTCGCGGCCACTGGCCGCTAGCAGGGGGTGTCAATCGGCCCGATTGTATAGGATTGGGCGGATTGCAGAGTGCAGCCTCAGAGGCAACGGACCAGTTATTGAGCAGCGGTCTTAAAACAGTGGCATCGGGGGCGGAGCCTGGCCAAGCATGGAAATGGCCACATTTTAACTAGGTTCATAGCTACATTACTCCCTGGGGGTTTATTCAAATAAGTTCCTGGTCCAAATACCACTAAATGCTATCTTGAATAAACTTAAGGGCACCGGAGCAAACCGTTGCACCCTGTTGACTTATAAGCATCACCTTTTCTGCGGATCTGAATCTTGGCCAGATAGCGGCCTGCAATCAGAGCATCAGCACATAGAGTTAAAAGGCTCCGTCGGCTCCTCCTGATAGAAAAGCAATTTACAAGCACTCGGCGGTAGCAGATTAAAGGTAGCTGGAGCGAGATCTTGTGATCTCATGATCCCCAGCCGTAGAACAGATTGGGCCACTGCACTACCCACAGACTACTAGATGCCTCATGCGTATCCAAGTAGATGCTGTGACTGGACAGGGCCTTGTTCAAAACGGCCAAAAATCACCTCAGGCAGAGGTCATATGGGGGAACAGAGCAAAAAAAAGCCTCCCTCCTTGGTAAATATCCTATTATAGCCTGAGGAAGCATCTGCATGTACAATATAAATTGAGAGCAGAGGTGATCAAGCTGCTTTATTCATCTATGATCTCTATCCTTCTTTCCCACCAATAAAATTAATTAATAACTTAAAGCAACATTTAATAGAGTCCAAGCAGGACAAACTTCCTTAAGGATTATAAATAAAAAAATAAATAAATGGGGCCCTTTGGCATCACAAAACAGACAGGGCTGATTATACAACAATTCCTTACACCACTATAGAAGCCACCTGCCCTGCCTCCTAGAGAGCAATTATAAAATTGTATCTACAATCCACAGATCTCATGGACTAAATCATCCCAATACTAGTGTGAGATAAACAAAATTGTGTTTTGTGAAATACTGAAAACATTTTCACCAAACTGAGGGTGCTTAATTAGTCTATTTTTAAATATATTGTGATGCCCTGCAAATGAGCAACTAGAATGGAGAAACCTCCCCAATCTTCAGCCTTAAATCAATACCTAAACTCAACAGACCCTCAAATGTAAAGTACACTAGATCTTCACAAGAAACAGGTCTCAGAACAAATACATGACTTTCCCACTGACTCTGTGTTGAACATCACCAAAGAAGACCTGAAAACATTGTCATCTAAAGAAGACATTAAATAGGTCCTTAAGGAGGTCAGAGGCCTTTTTGGTGACCTACGCAAAGACATTACACAGGTGAAACAAAGAATGTCTTGAAGCTTGAAGGAACACAAATGATACTGTGCGATGATTTACAACAATCAACTAAAAAACTACAAAATCACGAAGGAACCATAGGCTTCCTATTGGATAAAGTTGAAGATCTTGACAACCGGAGCAGAAGAAACAACCTCAGGATCATGGGTATCCCCAAATCCATAAACCCAGCTGCTCTCCAGGGTTGCCTCCAGGATCTGTTCCGTGATCCTGGAAAGAAATGAAATGATCCTGGAAAGGGCACACCGGGCTCTACAACTCAAACCCACAGCAAAATCACCCCCAAGGGATGTAATAGTGCACTTTTTAAACTTTTAGACAAGGAGGAGGTCCTGAGAAGTGCTAGGGCCTGATTGACTAACTTATCTACTCTATAACCTTTAACCCCTAAGGGAGAAAAAGCTCACTCCTCCCTTCTCCTACAAGCTACTTTACACGACCCTCCCTCACATGTTTTTATTTTCCTTCAAGTAATTATCTATAATTCTTGTAACAACTCTCTTAATACCCTATCTTCAATAAACCCCCTTTCTTACCCACTTTAAATCCCTCATATACACCCTTCTCTCTTGACCTCCCCTTCCCCTTTTTTTTTGAATTTTTTCCCTCCTCTCCTCCCTAGCCATGGCTTACAAAACTCTTAAATGTATTACCATAAACACCAAGGGATTGAATAGTCCAACAAAACACAACATAGTTATAAAAAACATTCACAGATTGGTGGGGGGGACATTGTTCTCATCCAAGAATCACATTTCAAAAGGGGGTGTGTGTTTAAGGTGGCATTAAAAGGACTATCCTCTCTCCTTTGCCTCCGGACCCAGTAAAAAAATGGAGTGGGTATACTTTTTAGACACTCAGTTCCCTTCCAATCGGTGCACATAGACAAAGATTCAGAAGGTAGATTCATTATATTGAAGGGACTATTATATGGACACCCCATTACAATTGTCAATACATATTTTCCTAATAAAGCACAAAGGGCGTTTATGAGAATACTCGCAAACCACATACTAGACAATATAAAAAGCTCACTCATCATGGGATGAGATTTAAATACTCCCATGGACCCCAAATTAGACACCTCAGGGGGAATATTTACTGTACCTAATAGAGACCTCAAAACAATTAATATTCTTCTTCGAAATTTAGCCACTCATGAAATATGGCGTTATAACAAATCCGTCCAGGAGAGATTACACCCTTCTTCTCGCATCCCCATTGTGTATACTCCTGCTTAGACTATTTTTTTTGTGGATCAAACAATTCTTTCCACGATCAGATCTGCCAAGATTCTACCAATCACTTGGTCAGATCATACAACAGTGATGTGCACTCTGGAATAGCCAGAGACTCCTCTTGTCCCATTTCAGTGGCGGCTGGACAATCACTTTTTAGACGATGTAAAAGTTAAACTAGAAATAGAAAAAGCCAACTGAAGAAATTTCTGATATGACGGCCTGGGAGGCACATAAAAGCGTAGTCAGGGCACTCTTGATTAAGCATAATGCCAGACTACAAAAAACACATAGGGAAAAATATAACAACCTGCTCCAAGCACTTGTAAACTCAGAAAGACTACATAAAAAACATCCAGATGACGCAGACCTTATTAACGTAGTGACACAGGCTCGAACCGATTTAAGAGACTTTTTACACCTAGATCAACAAAAACAGGCAATGGCACTTAAACAATACTATTACTCACATGTCAATAAGGCTGGACGTTTACACCTTCTTCTCGCATCCCCATTGTGTATACTCCCGCTTAGAATATTTTTTTGTGGATCAAACAATTCTTTCCACGATCAGATCTGCCAAGATTCTACCAATCACTTGGTCAGATCATACAACAGTGATGTGCACTCTGGAATGGCCAGAGACTCCTCTTGTCCCATTTCAGTGGCGGCTGGACGATCACTTTTTAGACGATGTAAAAGTTAAACTAGAAATAGAAAAAGCCAACTGAAGAAATGTCTGATATGACGGCCTGGGAGGCACATAAATGCGTAGTCAGGGGACTCTTGATTAAGCATAATGCCAGACTACAAAAAACAGATAGGGAAAAATATAACAACCTGCTCCAAGCACTTGTAAACTCAGAAAGACTACATAAACAACATCCAGATGACCCTCAAGTATTTCCAATTACCCATTTTGGTCTGAATTTTTTACAGGGGGCAAAGTTTAAAACACATCAACACACATATCCACGTTATATTCTCCCATGACACCATACAGAAACAATCCAGAAATGTCACCACAAGATTATTCTGTCCCACAAACTTCTAACACCCATATCAATGAGCTTATCCTGAAAGACATCATGAAAGGGTACAAACCTTTACCATGAGAGGATCTCGTTAAGTATGATAAGGAGCTATTCCCTTCATGGTTTGGATATACACGATTGGTGCACTTCATTCAAACACACAAACAAAGGCATAGTCTTAGCCGTCCCCTTACTGCATTTGAAAATCCTGTGCACAAAAAACGCAACCAAAGCATCTAATTTCAAAAATGTACAAAATTATTTTAACAGCTAGTGACACCGCTTACCTCACTTACACTTATAAATGTACAGAGCACTTAGACAGACAAATTAGCCACAAGGAACGGGACAGTGTTTTCATCAGTCACAAAGAAGCTACAATCTCAGCTAATGCAGGTGAAACTCGAAAAATTAGAATATTGTGCAAAAGTTCATTTATTTCACTAATGCAACCTAAAAGGTGAAACTTATATATGAGATAGACTCATGCAAAGCAAGATAGTTCAAGCCGTGATTTGTCATAATTGTGATGAGTATGGCTTACAGCTCATGAAAACCCCAAATCCACAATCTCAGAAAATTAGAATATTGCGAAAAGGTGCAATATTCTAGGCTCAAAGTGTCCCACTCTAATCAGCTAATTAAGCCATAACACCTGCAAAGGATTCCTGAGCCTTTACATGGTCTCTCAGTCTGGTTCAGTAGGAATCACAATCATGGGAAAGACTGCTGACCTGACAGTTGTGCAGAAAACCATCATTGACACCCTCCATAAGGAGGGAAAGCCTCAAAAGGTAATTGCAAATGAAGTTGGATGTTCCCAAAGTGCTGTATCAAAGCACATTAATAGAAAGTTATGTGGAAGGGAAAAGTGTGGACGAAAAAGGTGCACAAGCAGCAGGGATGACTGCAGCCTGGAGAGGATTGTCAGGAAAAGGCCATTCAAAAGTGTTGGGGACTTTCACAAGGAGTGGACTGAGGTTGGAGTAAGTGCATCAAGAGCCACCACACACAGACGGATCCTGGACATGGGCTTCAAATGTCGTATATCTCTTGTCAAGCCACTCCTGAACAACAAACAACGTCAGAAGCGTCTTACCTGGGCTAAAGGAAAACAGACCTGGTCTATTGCTCAGTGGTCCAAAGACCTCTTTTCTGATGAGAGCAAATTTTGCATCTCATTTGGAAACCAAGGACCCAGAGTATGGAGGAAGAATGGAGAGGCACACACTGCAAGATGCTTGACGTCCAGTGTGAAGTTTCCACAGTCTGTGTTGATTTGGGGAGCCATGTCATCTGCTGGTATTGGTTCACTGTGCTTCATTAAGTCCAGGGTCAACGCAGCCATCTAACAGGAGATTTTGGAGCACTTCATGCTTCCTTCCGCAGACGAGCTCTATGCTTGCTTAATTTTCCAGCAGGACTTGTCACCTGCCCACACTGCCAAAAGCACCAAAAACCTGGTTCAATGACAGTGGGATTACTGTGCTTGTATTGGCCAGCAAACTCACCTGACCTGAACCCCATAGAGAATCTATGGGGCATTGCCAAGAGAAAGATGAGAGACATGAGACCAAACAATGCAGAAGAGCTGAAGGCCGCTATTGAAGCATCCTGGTCTTCCATAACACCTCAGCAGTGCCACAGACTGATAGCTTCCATGCCACGCCGCATTGAGGCAGTAATTGCTGCAAAAGGGGCCCAAACCAAGTACTGAGTACATACAGTATGCATGCTTATACTTTCAGAGGTCCGATATTGTTCTATTTACAATCCTTGTTTTATTGATTGCATGTAATATTCTAATTTTCTGAGATTGTAGATTTGGGGTTTTCATGAGCTGTAAGCCATAATCATCACAATTATGACAAATCATGCCTTGAACTATCTTGCTTTGCATGTAATGAGTCTATCTCATATATTAGTTTCACCTTTTAGGTTGCATTAGTGAAATAAATGAACTTTTGCACAATATTCTAATTTTTCTAGTTTCACCTGTATAATAGAGATGAATTTCAAACTATTGGCAAGGTGGTATTTAACAACTGCCAGAATTCGCCACATCTACCGAAAAAGCAGCGGGAGGTGCTGGCGGGGATGCGGGGAGGAAGCAGACTTAATATATATATGGTGGTCATGCAGGGGGTTGGGTACCTTCTGGTTGGATGTACTGTAGTGTCTGAGATAAATGAAAAACTTAACTTACAAGTACAAACTGACCCAGGTATTCTCATTTTCCTAGATCTCCCTAAAGTTCGAAATAAACCTAAAAAATCCTTGTTATATATCATGTTAAATAGCGCTAACTTCCTTATCCCATGGACATGGAAATCCACTGATGTTCCCACATTGAAGTTGTGGAGGAGACAGGTCTCCTCATTACTCCAGATAGAAAGATTTCAATATATGAAAACCGGGAAAATAGAAATCCATGACGAGATGCTAGAGCTATGGAACCCCCCTACCAGTCACTAGAAAATATCAACTGCCATCTTGGTTCCCCTCCTGCCCCCCTCTTTTTTTTTTTCTCTCTTCCCCCTCTCTCTTTCTCTCCCCCTCTTCACACACTTATAATTACCAACCTATCGGTAAGAAACATCATATTTTCACAAATTAAACTTGCCACGTCAATCCATCACACTAGAAATGTCTTCTTTTCATTTACTTGTTTTGAATAGATGTTTACTTAGGATATTTGTTGCAACAGTCTTATCGATGTTCGATGTACCCAGTTGGTTCTTCCCTTTTGATCTATCTTTATTGTAAAAGTTATTTTATGAAAATGAAAATGAGCTCTGGACTGACAAACTTGAGATATTATGATGGACTTTAAAACCTCCATCACACTCGGGACTACATATCTGCAGTTCATCTCCTCTGCACTCAACCGAAAATTTAGCCCTTGTTAATTTGCATTTTTGAAAATCATGTAATAATTGCGTTTCATCATCTATGATATGCTCATAACATTTCTATTGTATATTTCAAGCTCAATAAAAATTTATAAATTCAAAACAGGGGCATCAAGCATCCGGAAATTGATAATTCGGCCCGATGTGTTGAGGAGTACCTGATAGCTAATTCTTTATCCCTCAATTCATCTAACACAATCTTCAGCCAAACATGGAAAACCCATTTGTAACCACCTTGAACCCCTCTCATAACTAAATGTTCCACTGACACATCTGACTATAGCCTAGCACCTGCCACTGGCTGGGTCCCTCCCACTCCTATCTGTCTCACTGGCACAGCTTCTCTCACAGGCCCAGTTGATCAAAAGTGCCGAGAGGTGGCAAGATATTCAAAAGGGCATTTTACCATGCAACATTGTAACCTACATCGAAGGTGTAATGTAAATGATCCCTTTACACAGTACTGTATGACAATTCGATGGACTACGAATCTGCAGGTGACTGTATTGCACCAGAAGTTCACAAGAACTGCTGGTGCAATGATAAATGCCGAGAGTGTATGCTGTCGACATTTATCGATGTGCAGCGGACATAATCCACAATATCGGATCATGTCCGCTCGCACCTTCTTAAATAGGCCCCATAGTGTGTCCTTAGGTGTGTTTTTTTTACTTATCTTAAGAATGTTAATGCACGTCTGCAATATTCATATTTCCATAATATTGAGAATGCTATTATGCGTTGACAATATTCATATTTCATAAAATTAAAAACACAATTGAGCATTTACAATATTCATATTTCATAATATTGTAATCACAATTGTGCAATCGTGATTTACTTATGAGCTAGAATATGAATGGAGTGCAGTTTAGGATTCCCACTCAAGCCTAAACTTTGCTAGATGGAGGCTTTTTGCGTGCGTCAAGTTGCGCTTGTATTACAAGTTAAAAGTAAAATGTTTGTGCACGAGCGAAACCCAATGTGCGCTAACAAATTGTTGGGACAGCGTTAACTTCTCACCATGGAAGTCAATGGAGAGCGTAAACAGAATAAAAAAACTAACACCTATACTCACGGGCTAACAGGAGTTATTAATAGTTCACATTCAAGGTTCTTCACTTAGATCTAGATTACAAGTTTTGCGGTATGGCTATAACGCTGAAAAATTGGCCTTTGCGAGTGGAATAGTCAGCTCACCCATATAACAAGTCGTGGCAGTACGGCAATACTGCTAGTTTTTTAGCCTATACCACAACGATCCATTCCACACTCAAAAAATGGCTTTTGAATGCGGAATATTCAGATCACCCGTATTACAGGTTGTGTGGTATGGCTATTCCACTGGCGTTATAGCTTATGCTGCCACAATCCATTTCGCTATCAAAGATCAGTAGTTATGGATTTTGCAAAACAAAAATGTTTCACAAAACTCATAACAAAAATGTTACAAAGTACACTAACACCCATAAACTACCTATTAACCCCTAATCCGCCATCCCTGTGCACCGCAAATACTATAATAAACCTATTGACCCCTAATCCACATTGCCAACACTAAATAAACCTATTAACCCCTAAACCATCCAACTCCCACATCGCCAACACTAAATAAACCTATTAACCCCTAAACCACTGACCCCCCACATTGCTACTACTAAAATAAACCTATTAACCCTTAAACTGCCGACCCCCACATCGCTACTACTAAAATAAATGTATTAACTCCTAAACCGCAGACCCCCAACATCACGACAAACTTAATTAAAACCTAAAACCCCAAAATCTAACACCTCCTAACTTTAAAAAAAAAACCTAAGCTTAAACTATAAATAAACCTAACATTACTATTTAAAAAAAAAAATCCAAAAATAACACTATGAAAAAAACCCTATGGGGATATTTATCAAAGCGTCAAGTATGTTGAATTTGCGGGCGTCAATACGCTCGCCAAACATTTGCAAACATCACGGCCGTGGATCTCAATACGATCTCCATATTTATTAAAAACAACATCAAAAACATGCGTGTCAAGTACGGTGCGAGGAGTATCGGTCTGTTGTTAACTAACAGTCATCGATCTCGCGTCTATTCAGGTTTTTCCCAACTTTAGTTATACCATTTCATTACTGTCCACAAACAAACACATATCTCTTTAACACATTATTGTATATAGTGTAAATGTATTCTTTTTCGGAGCAGGAATTAATTGCCAATATTGCAAGTAGCGACATATTTTGTGCAAAGTGGACAGTCAATTATTAGAATTATTTTGAAGATTGGGCATACATATTTTAGTATATATATATATATATATATATATATATATATATATATATATATATATATATATATATATATATATTCCTTGATATATTTCTATGTATGTGTCTACATATGTATAAATTTAAAAATAAAAGATGTATTTATGTATATAAGTAAAGATATTAGTATTTTTTTGTTTTTTAAATAATTTTATTTACTAAATTAAAGGGACATCAATATCATAGAAGAACATCTCAAGCAAGATTACAACCCTTGAACTTTTATTAAAGGGACACTAAGCACAATTATTAACTTTCAGGATTCAGATAAAACATTCAATTGAAATCAGCTATCCAAATTACTGCTATTATCAATTTTATATGTTCTTTTGTTATCTTTATTTGAAAAAGAAGGCATCTAAGCTAAGGAGCCTGGCAAATTCAGTTTAAACACCCTGGTCAGCACTTGTTTATTGGTGCTGTTCAATTAGCAAGTCCAACCCAGGTTGTTCTTCAAAAATGGGCCTGCTTAAAAACTTACATTCTTGAATTTGAAAGAAAGATACAAATAGAATGAAGAAATTTTGATAATAGGAGTAAATTAGACAGTTGCTTAAAATTGCATGCTCTATCTGAATCATGAAAGAAAAAAATTGGGTTTAGGATCCCTTTAATGTGTTTGATATAGATAACATTGAGCTCATGCACATTAAGTTACCCTGAAGTTAACAGTGAGTGGCTAAAATGCAATTCTGACTAAAGAAATTAAATAAGGGGCAGTTTGAAAATAACAGATAGAAGGTCAACACATATTTCAAAATGTTATTGCTATAACTTTAAAAATAAAAACAGAGTCAAGTGTAAATCCAAAAATTTTTTTTTATTTGAAGATATTTTATTAAACATTTGTTTTTCATAAACTTTACAATTTCAAGATTGACAAAATTAACCACTTTTAATCAATGGAAAGACAATGATATACAATATAATTTTGTTGATATTTAAATGACAAATTTTGCAAAAACATAATCCAAAATATATAATCTTTTGGATTAAAAATTATACTGTAAAGTAAATATAAATAAAAAAAATACTGTATGTTGCACTGTAAACATTATTGCCCAAAAACCACATGAATATAGTCTGCTCGAGCTTGGAATCCCCTAGCATCATTCTCCTCTAATGGAGCTAGATGTTCCCCATACTCATGGTTATCCAAGCTCTCCAGATCTATATCAGGAATTGTTAGGGCAATGTTGTGCAACATACAGCAAATCAAAAATAGACTTTGAAGAACCCCACCAGAGATGTCCAAGCAGCGGAAACGACTCTTCAATACGCCAAAGGTGCGCTCAACAATCACCGATCTGGTGGCGATGTATGCCACGTTGTAGCGCACCTCTTCCACTCCGTTGGGGTTGTCAGGACAATTGTCTGGTAAAATTCAACATTTTGATATTGCAGATTAATCATATATGTCTGTGCTATATAATATAGGGGTAAAATTTATCATGTGTATTTACTTATAGATTTAGGTACACATACATATATATATTATTTTTCAGTATTAATATATAGCTATTAGCTAGTGTTGCTTCTCAGTATATAACTGCTTACGGTAAAGTTTTTGTACTATAACAAAATAATTCATGCTTAGTTATTATAATAATCAAGGTCACCAACATAGCTGCATGATTCCTATCATTATATTACTGGTATAAATATCCACAAATATCCCCATGTTTTTTATACATGGTCCCAGTAAGTCTCTTTTTCTATAAACATTAGTGGGGTTCAACCTTGGTTAATGGTCAAATAGAGATACTGACTTGTTGTTCAGAATATATTTACAAAATACATATTTGTCTGTTATAGCTTAGTGACAAGTGCCATCTTCCGAGGGAAAAATATTCTAATTGCTAAATCTTAGCTTATTAACAAAAATTTAATTAATCTGTAATTAGTGTTAGCCAATCAATTATGTGAACCTAACTTTATCAGTTGAGGTGGAGTTAAGCACGTTCCATAAAATACACACTCACCCACAAAAGGGAGAGGGGGACACAAGCAGATGGCACAAGGGGCAACACTGAGCATGCATGATGACCACACCTTATCCAGAAGAGATGGGAGGCTAAGCTGATAGACAAGTCAGGATAATGGCAAGAGAGGGTCCAGGGGTAACCTAAGAGGGTCTTTTTACACTGAATCCCAGTGAAGGATCCCACAATGTTGATAAGTATGAAACAAACCTATATGAAACAGTTTTATTAATATGATTTATGCTCTTTACATTTATATTGAAAATTTTATTATTGAATCAGGTGAGTTAATCAATTCTGGTTTGCCCTTTATAGTCACAAATATTTTGTTTGGTAATTCCTGTTAACCTGGTCTTATCTGTCGACAATAACACTGGGTCAATCAGGAATCTGGTAATAATATCATTTTCGTAATTTAAATAACAAAAGTTTCTGTTTCTCGATTATACATGCAAGCTACTGCAAGTATAATAATTTAGTGATTGTTTTCATTAGTTTTAACCTGATAATCATTAAATCATTGTAATGATGTATGCTTATTGATTTGCTTTATTCAAATATTGCTTATTATTTCTAATAATTCTTTTAATAAACTAAGTTTGCTTATTGATCTGGTCTCAGTTTAATTAATAGACAAATCAGAATTAAAAGGATTCAGGTTTTATATATATTATCCTTTGCAAATGATTTAGTTCAAAGTGTTATTAAATTGCACACATTGCCCTTGCAAAGTTGGTAACCGCTATTATATATATATATATATATATTGAATTACATTATCAGAATGATATAGATGTTCCATAATATTTATTGTATCTAAACACATAATACACTTTGTGGGTACACTACTGAAATAATAATATAAATAATAATAATTAGGATAATATTCATAAAATGGTTGTGGACGGGTGTGAACAGCCACGGAAGACATGAATATCCAGAATCACCTGCGTAATAAAATAGATAATTTACATTAGCAATCACAATAAATAAAATATATCATGTACATATATTGGAGTATATATGAGATATTTACCTGTCAGGATTCCCTCTGGCATTTTTCCGTCCTGGAAGTGATGGAAGATGGCTGAATTCCGGAAGACAAAGGAATCGTGGTTACAGCCAGGGAGTCCAGAGCATACACTCATTATCCTCAACCTGGCATCACAGATTACCTGAATATTCAGCGAGTGGTTGTGCTTCCTGTCCCGGTATGGTTTCTCTGTACTCCTGGGAGGCTGCACCAATACATGCATACAATCTATGGCCTCCAATACTCTTGGCAATCCAGCCAGATGATAGAACTGGAGCTTGACAGCATGCCACTCCTCAGGTGTATTTTGGAAGTGGACATGATGGACTAGGCGTTGGTGCAAGGCATTTAGGACAACCTTCAGATGATGTGAGAAGGTTGCCTGGCTCATACCTACGCCTAGACCTGCCACAGCCTGGAATGATCCAGTTGCCAAGAAAAAGAGGACAGATAGTAATTTCACCATCCCAGGGATTGCCCTAGTCCTTGCAGTGAGTGGCTTAAGAGAGTCCTTGATTTTGACAAAGAGCCTCTGAATAGAGACCCTATTTAATTGAAATCTACGGATCACCTCTTGGTCACTGAGGGCATGGAGACCAACCCTAGGCAGAAACACCCTCGGCACTCGCTGGCGTCTTTGTTGTCGCACAACCACAGCCATCAACACCCGTCTTTCCCTGCGTCTCCTTAAGAACATGACAAACTGTAAAGCATTTAGAATGCTCAAAATAATAATGAATTGAAGTGATTGAAAACCTCTTTTATACTGCCAAGTTCTACAGCTGTGAATGATTTCAGCAATTGAATAAGAGATGCGCCACACATTACCTAACCAATGACTTTCAGAATTTAATTATTCTTGCGTCATTTTACGAGAAAATTGATTAAATAATTTATTCATGATAAACCAAATTTCTGTATTATTGAGTCATTTGACGAGCACAATGTTGTGTCAAAATGAATGTCTAGAATTAGATCATCCAGGTGAGTTCAGCATTTGTAATAAATGCAGGTGTATTGTTTGTGCTATTAACTAAATAACTTATGCAAAACACATGAGTATTTAGCTATGGTTGCAATCATAATTCAGATTTTCTGTGTTTGGATGGCAGCATTGTGGAGACTTAGAAGGTCAATGATTACTGTGTTTTTGAAATAACATTTTAAGAACAATGTGGTGTATTAACATTGCCAAACCTAAGTTAGAAAAAGAATGCAATGTCGAAAATTACGATATCTCATTTTACATTAATTTCAATGTATTTTTCAAGCACAAAGGAAAACAATGACATGCAAAATACATAGAAATGACTTTAAAATTGCATTCTACTTCCAACAAAGGATAGCAACAAAATGAAAATAGTGCTATTATGTGTTTTGAAGTTAAAATATAATGTCTGACCTTTTAAGCCTCCACAACGCTGCCATACAAACACAGAAAATCAGAGTTCAGATTTCATCCCTAGATAAATACTTGTGTTGTGCATAAGTAATTGATTGAATTGCACAAAGAATACACCTGCATTTATTACACCTGCATTTATTATAGCTGTTGAACATGCAAAACATGCCATGTCATTTTAAAATCATGTCAATGTATTTTTAATGGCACTGTTTTCATTCTCTTGTTATCCTTTTGTGTGAATTTAATTATCATTTTCAAATATTGATTTATTTTGGGCACTGTTTTCATTCTCTTGCTATCCTTTGTTTTGTTTTTTTCCAATTTTCTTTCTTTTGATATCCTTTGTTCAAAATTTTTTAAAGATTAAATTAAATAAAAATGTAGAGTATGACCATTGAAAAACATGACATAAAGGGAATGCTATTTAATAACTTTGTGTTTGTAACATTTGTATAAGAGTATATACAACATTAAACATGGTACAAATACATTAAAAATATATATATATTTTAAAATATATCTCTATATAGTGCACCAAATGTGTAACAATAATATTGTTTGATTTTGGAAGTGTATACATATTTAAAAGTTTGTAGTTGACTTTTGTTAGGTGATATGCTTCATTCTCTTGCAGAATCGAACATCAGATTTCTGTGTTTTGCAACTCCCATTGAGTTCTATGGCATCCGCGACCTCAAGGGTGGCGGATTGAAAACTAGGTAGTAGGTACGCTGCGTTGGAAAAGACTCAAGCGTAACTGTTGAATTTTTGATAATTTCGCAATGGCTTCAAATAGTGTTGAATAGGAGGGTGAATGAACATAATTCCGCTAGAAATCAACGGGGTTTCAAGTTGCATCGATCTGCGTCGGATTGAGCCTGACGGATCATATGTTACGTTGCAAAATTCAACTTATTCCGATCTTGCGGCTTTGATAACTAGATCTGATTAATCTCGCAACAATTACGACGCAGAATTCAAGCGTATTTTCGGTTGACGCTTTGATAAATATCCCCTTATGAAAAAAAACAACAAAACCTAACATTACAAAAAATAAAGTTTATAATTACAAAAAATAAAAAAAATCTAAAATTACAAAAAGCCACCGCAAAATAAAAAAAAATCTAACAATAAAATACCAATAGTTCTTAAAAGGGCATTTTGTAGGGCATTGCCCTAAAGAAATCAGCTCTTTTTGGATAAAAAAAATGACAAAGTCCCCACCTAACAATAGAACCGCCCACCCACCCACCCAACACCCCAAAATCAAAAAAATAATTTTTTGTTTTTATAGAAGTATTAGATTAGGTTTAATTTTTTTTTTTAATTTTAGATAATTTAATTTCGTTTATTATTTTTTGTAATCTTAGTTTTTTTTATTTTTTGTCATTTTAAACTTTGTTATTTTTTGTAATGTTAGTTTTTTTTTGTAGTGTTAGAATTTTTTAATTTTGTAATTTAGGTTTTTTATTTTTGGTATATTTTATTTTTTTAAAATAGTAAAGGTATTATTTATAGTTTAAGCTTAAGTATTTTTATTTTCACCGGTAAGTTTTTATATATTTGAAGGTAGTTATATTGTAACTTTAATTTAAAATTAGGGGGGTGTTAGATCTAGGGGTTTATAGTTTAATTTAGGTAGTCGCAATGTGTGTGTTTGGCAGTTTAGGGGTTAATAGGTTTAGTTTAGTATTTGCAATGTGGGTGTTTGACGGGGGTTTAGGGGTTAATATCTTTGTTTAGTTTTGGTGATGTCAGGGCGGTGGAAGATTAGGGGTATTTAGACTAGGGGTTTATGTTAGGGTGTTCGATTTATAATACACTTTCTTGTCTCCATAGACATCAATGGGGAATGTGTTCTGCAATCGCAGGTGTAAGTTTTTTTCTAACACTTTTTGTCCATTGATGTCTATGGGGGAAAACGTGCACAAGCGCGTTGTCAGGACTTGGCTTTTGTGCGGTATGGAGCTTAATGCCCCATACCGCACAACAAAAGTAGTTTTTTTTAAACTTGTAATGGCAGCTTTATGGAAAGTGCGATACCGCTAAATGTTTAGCGTTATTTATGCACCGGGTTTAGCGCACAACTTGTAATCTAGGTCATAGAGAGCAATGTCATTTTTATTGTTAGTCCATATTTCTATATATATCTATATATACCTATACCTGTATATCTATTCCTGTAGATATATTGGAATAGATCCCCAGATCCTATAGTTTTAATAGGAAGTTTGGTTTTTTTGTCTTTATTAAAGTAGATAACAAAAATTATGATTATATAGGTTTTCCGTAGGAGTTTCAAGGGTGTTCCATGGGAATTACATGTATTTTAATAGGGAAACATCACCTTGGGTTTCTAATATTCAAAACACTGTCCTCCATTTTAGTTTTCCCTTTTCAGCCATATCAGTCTCACCTGCTTTTCAGTGGCAAGATTTCCCAGTGTTACTACACAATTTTTTTTTTTCAAACACACAGTCTATTTTGTGTACACACTTTAAAGACAGCCCCCCCCCCCATCGTCTACATTGCAGATCAGTGGCAGCAGACACTTGCTGAAGCTGCGGTCCTCGTTATATCCTATGGGAGACACATCGCCACTCGCCAGCACAGAGAGGTGCAGCCCACTTTTTTCTTAATATATCGCCTGACTGACAGTGAGTCCAGTAAACCCAAACAAGCTATTTCTCTTTGGTCTGCTGATGTTTTGAATATCAAGCCCACCAACTATACCCATCTTAATCCTTACAATAATGCCAAATGATCTATAATAGCAGGATTTATTTTTAAATTGACTTTCCTGGCCATTTTAAAGCTGATGTTTGTAGTATCCTAATTATCAAAACTAGTGACATATTTAAAATAAAATCAGCAGAATACATATGGCCTTTAAAAAAAAATTAACACATCATCTGAGGTACATAAAATGCATGAAACAAAGATTGCGGTGTTTTGTTCAAATAAACCTGGGCATGCACACAAAAAGATCATTCAAATGAAAAATAAGGACACACAAGAACCTTAAAATAGAATAAAAATCCAAAGAAGTAGCTAACAAATAATTATGAAACAGTAACCAAATTGTATTTTGAAGATACCAAAGTCATTGAAATAGAAAAGTCCAGCTACAATCCATGCAATTGCCCAAATATTAAATTGATTTGAATGACTTCAAGTTTGAAAACCATGCAAAACACTTTGCATTTCTCTTCTAATGAATTGGATAAGGACCTATTATGTCCATTCTAGGTCCCCAGATCACATGAGATTAATTTATGAAATATGTAATCTTTTTTCAAAATATGTTGTTTTTCATATCTTGGCAATGCTTCATATTTTTATTTTATTTTGCTGGTATAACAAGTCATATTTCATAGATTTTCTTTTTGTTTTATATATATCGATTTGAGTTTTCTTCAAGAACAACTCCTTAGAAAGTCCTTAGAGACTTTTAGAGACAAATTACATGCTCTTTGATGAATTGCCTGCCTTCCATAAAGCATTGAGCTATTACCAGGTCTTGAAGATTGTGGACTTAAAGAAGATTAAAAAGAAATCATATTATCAAATAGGGTGGCTATATATGTCCATAAATCATACACATACTTTGAACATTTTCTACAATGGCATTTAAATCTTTGTTTTAAATAAGCCTCCAAACCCTTAAATGTTTTAAGCACTTTAGTGTATAATTATGAGCACAGTTAATTTCATGTCAGATTCTTATTGTTACAGTAATGCAAATAATTGATTTTACCTGTTGTATGTACAGTGTCTAATTAAATGTTCTGACAGAAAGTCAACGTCTGCATTCCTTTACATAAAGGGCACTAGTGAGAAACCTTTCTTTTTTCTATCTTTCTTGGCAAGCCTTTCATTAGAATAATTTATCTGTCAAGCAGTATCACCATGATGTTAATTACAATTAATCTTAATTTAAATGCATGATGTTTTTTTCCCCCAAGTTCTGCTCTCCTGCTTTTAAAGTTGTGTTTAGCAATTTGCACTTCATATAAATATTTTTGTTGCTATTGACTACAAAAACAGCCTTAAAAAACAATTTAACAGTTATGTTTTAATCAGTCTGTAATAATATTCATTTAACTGTTACATGCAATTGGTTTTCATTTTATATCCATGTTAAAATTATCTATACAGTATGGGCTATATTATGAGTGGAACCCTAACAGTTGTGCACAAGCAATATCGAGTTTATTATAGCTGTTTGCGTGCATCAGAAGTAGCCCGGGAATTACAAGTTAAAAGTAAACAAGTTTGTTTGAGCGCAATTGAATTTAATGCTCATCACGATAGTGTGAGTTTAACTGTTACACGTGTCAAAACAGTTGCACAAAAGACATAAAAATTACATTTAAAAGTACACTCATAATAACACTGTCTAATAAAAATCATTAAAAAAATTGCATAAAAAAGTTATAAGGGCTCAAAGATAAGGGGGCCGATTTATTATGCTGCGGATGCAGCAGTTTCCGCGCGAGCCTTCAGGCTCACCGGAAACATAAGTTAAGAAGCAGTAGTTTTAATACCACTGCTCCTCAACTCGTCCGCCACCTCAGAGTGTAAGAAGCGCCTTTCTAATGACCGCTGGTTCTTACATTGGGAAAAGCAGGCTCCCATGTGCGAACCTGCCCCACAAAGGCTACGGAGCAGCTTTTGTAGTGCAGATTCAATAGTCTAACAATTACATGCTTTTATGAATTAGAGTATGTACTTGTTTGACAATTATTGCCTTTTAATTACACATAGTAAAAAAAATCTGTGTGCTTTCATGATTTTTTTTTTTATTGTTGGTGCATCCTGCAGAATTCTCAGCTATTACCCTATAAAATTCTACAGAGTGATGGTTTATTCAATATGGGAAATAATTTACATATGTCCCTAATTGGCCATAGGAAATTAATTACATTACAAAATATTCAAGGTTTTCTAAGGGTCTGCCCTTGGACTCTGAAACAATTAAGTTTTAAATGTTTTAAAACATTTATATTTTACTCAGATTCTTTGAAATGTAGTGTTTTTGCTGATTTTATTTACTTAGAATGTATAACAAATGCCTGGAAAGGTGCTAACGTGCCTTTTTTTTCTCACTGTTCACTTAAGACAACGCTGGTATTACAAGTTTTCTGCAAGCCGGCGTTAGCCTCAGAAAAGTGAGTGTTGAGCAAAATTTGGCTCCACATCTCACTGTAATACCAGCACTGCTTACGATAGCGGTGAGCTGGCTAAACGTGCTTGTGCACGATTTCCCCATAGGAAACAATGGGGCTGAGACAGCTGAAAAAAAACTAACACCTGCAAAAAAGCAGCGTTCAGCTCCTAACGCAGCCCCATTGTTTCCTATGTGAAAATAAAAAATATGTCTACATCTAACACCCTAACATGAACCCTGAGTCTAAACACCCCTAATCTTACACTTATTAACCCCTAATCTGCCGCCCCCAACATTGCCGACACCTGCATTATATTATTAACCCCTAATTTGCCGCTCCGGACACCGCCGCCACCTATATTATACTTATAAACCCCTAATCTGCTGCCTCCAACATCGCCAACACCTACATTATAGTTATTAACCCCTAATCTGCTGCCCCCAACGTCGCCACCACTATAATAAAGATATTAACCCCTAAACCTAAGTCTAACCCTAACCCCCCTAATTTAAATATAATTTAAAATAATCTAAATAAAATTACTATTATTAACTGCATTATTCCTATTTAAAAATAAATACTTACCTATAAAATAAACAATAAGATAGCTACAATATAACTAATAGTTACAATGTAGCTAGCTTAAGGTTTATTTTTATTTTACAGGCAAGTTTGTATTTATTTTAACTAGGTAGAATAGTTACTAAATAGTTATTAACTATTTAATAGCTATCTAGCTAAAATAAATTCAAATTTACCTGTAAAATAAATCCTAACCTAAGTTACAATTACACCTAACACTACACTACAATTAAATTAATTACCTAAACTAACTACATTTAAATACAATTAAATTAAATAAACTAAAGTACAAAAAACAACAAACACTAAATTACAGAAAATAAAAAAATAGTTAAATTTTTTTAAACTAATTACACCTAATCTAATCCCCCTAATAAAATTAAAAAGCCCCCCAAAATAATAAAATTTCCTACCCTATACAAAAGTACAAATAGCATTTAAAAGGGCCTTTTGCGGGGCATCGCCCCAAAGTAATCAGCTCTTTTACCTGTAAAAAAAAATTCAATACCCCCCAACATTAAAACCCACCACACACACACCCAACCCTACTCTAAAACCCACCCAATCCCCCCTTAAAAAAACCTAACACTAACCCCCTGAAGATCACCCTACCTTGAGCCGTCTTCACCCAGCCGGGCACAAGTGCTCCTCCAGAGGGGCAGAAGTCTTCATCCTATCCGGCAAAAAGAGGACATCCAGACGGGCACAAGTCTTCATCCAGGTGGCATCTTCTATCTTCTTCCATCCGGAGCGGACCGGGTCCATCTTGAAGACATCCGACGCAGAGCATCCTCTTCCATCCGACGGCGACTGAAGAATGAAGGTTCCTTTAAGTGACATCATCCAAGATGGCGTCCCTTCAATTCCGATTGGCTGATAGAATCCTATCAGCCAATCGGAATTAAGGTAGGAAAAATCCTATTGGCTGATGCAATCAGCCATTAGGGTTGACCTCGCAAACTATTGGCTGATTGGAACAGCCAATAGAATGCAAGATCAATCCTATTGGCTGATTGGATCAGCCAATTGGATTGAACTTCAATCCGATTGGCTGATTGCATCTGCAAATAGGATTTTTCCTACCTTAATTCCGATTGGCTGATATGATCAGTCAATGGGAATTGAAGGGACGCCATCTTGGATGATGTCACTTAAAGGAACCTTTATTCTTCAGTCGCTGTTGGATGGAAGAGGATGCTCCGCGTCGGATGTCTTCAAGATGGACCCACTCCGCTCCGGATGGAAGAAGATAGAAGATGCCGCCTGGATGAAGACTTGTGCCCATCTGGATATCCTCTTCTGGCCAGATAGGATGAAGACTTCTGCCCCTCTGGAGGACCACTTGTGCCCGGCTGGTTGAAGACGGCTCAAGGTAGGGTGATCTTTAGGGGGTTAGTGTTAGGTTTTTTTAAGAGGGGATTGGGTGGGTTTTAGAGTAGGGTTGTGTGTGTGTGTGGTGGGTTTTAATGTTGGGGGGGTAATGTATTCTTTTTTACAGGTAAAAGAGCTGATTACTTTGGGGCAATGCCCCGCAAAAGGCCCTTTTAATGGCTATTTGTAATTTAGTATAGGGTAGGGAATTTTATTATTTTGGTGGGGCTTTTTAATTTTATTAGGGGGATTAGATTAGGTGTAATTAGTTTTCGTACTTTAGTTTATTTAATTTAATTGTATTTAATTGTAGTTAGTTTAGGTAATTAATTTAATTATCATGTAGTGTTAGGTGTAATTGTAACTTAGGTTAGGATTTATTTTACAGGTAAATTTGTATTTATTTTAGCTTGGTAGCTATTAAATAGTTAATAATTATTTAATAACTATTCTACCTAGTTAAAATACATGCAAACTTGCCTGTAAAATAAAAGTAAACCCTAAGATGGCTACAATGTAATTATTAGTTATATTGTAGCTATCTTATGGTTTATTTTATAGGTAAGTATTTAGTTTTAAATAGGATTAATTTATTTAATTGTAGTAATTTTATTTCATTTTATTTAAATTACATTTAAGTTAGAGGGGGGTTAGGGTTAGGAATAGACTTAGGTTTAGGGGTTAATAAATTTAGTATAGTGGCGGCGAAGTTGGGGCGGCAGATTAGGGGTTAATAAATGTAGGTAGGGGGCGGCGATGTAAGGGACGGCAGATTAGGGGTTAATAACATTTAACTAGTGTTTGCGAGGCGGGAGTGCGGCTGTTTAGGCGTTAATACATTTATTAAAGTGGTGGCGATGTCTGGTCGGCAAATTAGGGGTTAAATAATTTTATTATAGTATTTGTGATGTGGGGGCCTCGGTTTAGGGGTTAATAGGTAGTTTATGAGTGTTAGTGTACTTTTTAGCAGTTTAGCTAAGAGCTTTATGTTACGGCGTTAGCCCATAAAAATCTTAACTACTGACTTTTAAATGCGTTAGGAGTCTTGACAGGAGAAGGTGTACCACTCACTTTTTCAAGCAATCATAATACCGGCGTTAGGAAAATCCCATAGAAAAGATAGGATATGCAATTGACGTAAGGGGATTTGCGGTATGCTAAAATCACGGAAAAAAATTGAGCGGTACACCTGTACCTGCAAGGCTTGTAATACCAGCGGGCGTTAAAAAGCAGTGTTGGGACCCCTCAATGCTGCTTTTTAAGGCTACTGCAAGACTTGTAATCTAGGCGATGGTTTCCAATAATAAGAGAGTATCTATCACAATCCATATGCAAAAATTATTTACCAACAGGAGTTGCTATAAGTTGTTTGAGTTATGGCTATACTAATGAATTCTATTAAATTAACTTTCCAAATTAATCATATGTCATTCCTTTCAGTTACAGCTGGTTGTTAAATAGAGGATGCTGATAGAAACTGCTTGGGACCGGAAACGTTTGTATCTTGGAATATTTGCAACTTTAAAATGGGATAGTTTGGAGAGGGGATGGGACCAAGTGTAAACGACAATATATTAGGTCATTTAGGCAATATTTATATGTCATAATGCAGTTTATACTAGGGATGGGCGAATGTTTCTAAAAATTCGAAATTTAAAACAAATTTTGATACATTAGTTTGTTCAAATCGAATTTCGAATGTTTATATAACATTCTTTTTTGAATTTTTGTTTTCGAATTTTTCAATAAAATTCAAAAATATTTGTTCGAATAATGGCATGTTTAGCTATGTATTTATTCAATTTCGAAATGTAATATTATTTCTAGTCTACTACTGTGTTTTTTAAATGTAACATTCAAATTTGAATGTGACATTCGAATTTGAATGTCACATTCGAATTCGAAATAGTATTTCTAGTTTATAACTGTGTTAAATAAATGTAATATTCGAATTTGAATGCTACATTCAAATTCTAATGTAACATTCGAATTTGAAATAGTATTTCTAGTCTAATACTGTGTTTAATAAATGTAATATTCAAATTTTAATGTGACATTCAAATGTGACATTCGAATTTGAAATGGTATTTCTATTCTATTACTGTGTTTTAAAAAATAAATATTCAAATTCGAATGTGACAGTCGAATTCAAAATAGTATTTCTAGTCTACAATTGTGTTTTATAAATGTAATATTCAAATTGTTCATGTTTTCATCTACTTGACTGCTAAGGGCTCCAATGCACTTATATATGTATGTGTGTAAATATATATATATATATGTATATATATATATATATATATATATATATATATATATATATATATATATATATATATATATATATATATATATATATATATATATATATATATTATATATATGTGTGTGTACATATGTTTTTATGTGTTTATTTTTGTATATATATCTGTAATTACATATACACATATAAATACATAAATAAATATGTACACACATATAAATATATATACATACAAATGTAGACATGTATATGTTTGTATCTCTATGTTAAAGCACTTTGCATGCTTTTTTTTTTGTAACACCTGAGACCTCATAATTTGAACCCTTACAACTATTTATGCAATTTTTAAAAAAAAAAATATTAGATAGTATTATTATGAGTGTGACTGTACTTTTAAATGTATTTTTGATGTGTTTTGAGACGCATTTTATTCAAGTGTAACAGAGATGTGAAATTGTGCTCTCCTGACGCACGTTAAATTCAATTGTGCTCAAGTGATTGTGTTTACTTTCAGTTTGTGATACACATGCCATTTCCAGCGTGTGAAAAAAGCAGCAATAAACCTCTTTTCGTGTGCACGCAACAGTGCACCACTCATAATTTAGCCCTTAATGCTTAAAGTACCTAAATAATAAAAATATCACCACCACATTCTGTAGTGCTGCTCCTATAACAGTAATATTTTTTATGAAAGCCATTTTTGATAATACAAGCGTATTGAAAACCTATGTATATTCAAAATGAAGATGTCACTTTAATATTTATTTTTTTCTGTTCCTACTGCTTGTTTTTATGCCAGTGACTTAGACATACTGTCAGAATTATCTAGAGAGCTGAGACATTTCAAAACTGTTAATTTGTCAAGGAAGTCTTAGGAGTTTAAAAACAAAAGCTTCTGCCCTTGATGACATTTACATTTTAAGACACTGTACCAGTGATCGATAATGCTACACATGAGCTGTTTATGTGAAAATAATAAAGTGTTATTGTGTCGCTCTTTTATCATTGCCATATAATTAATTAGAAATGTATAGCACATACCAGACTATAAAGTAACCTTTTACACATCTTGTGATAGATTTACATAAGAAAGAACTATCATCTCAAAAAACTTTTAAGGTAATAATGCACCAAATGTAGTATGTTGTTTGTTTTGTATAATTATTTTTTTTTAACTTCTTCACTACATAATTTCATAAACGGTAATTTAACTTACTCTGGATTATGGCCCTTAATAAAATTACTCAATGAGGCCCTGATGATCGAAAGTGCTGCAAGGCGGCAGTATATTCAAAAGTGATTTGATGTTGTGTCAAGAAAAACAGCAAAATATTCAAAAGTGCCGACATTAATGTTTAAAGGCAGCATCGCCGGGAGGCATTTTACTATACATCCCAATGGATGGCGATGTCGGCAATATATTCCAAGCAGCATCAGCACTGACAATGGACCCCTTTTAAGTATATAACACTAAGCCTAATACATATACCTATGTACTCATAAAAGGACATAACTCTACACTATCAAAATAGATTTCCTAACCGAATAACGCCTAAACTGCGAATAGTCTACCACAATAAACTTCCTAACCTATTAACCCATATACCACCAATAGCCCACCAAAATAAACTGTATAACCTATTAACCCCTAAACTGCCAATAACCCACTGCAATAAAACTTCCTAACCTATTGGCCCCTAAACTGTCAATAGCCTACTAAAATAAACTTTTGAACATGTTAACCCTTTAACCACCATTAGCCCACCGCAATAAACTTCCTAACCTATTAACCCCTATACCACCATAACACCCCACTGCAAACATCCCCTAACCTATTAACCCCTAAACCTCCCAGGAAAACTAGCCCTATTATTATTCATATTATTTATAAAGCACCAACAGATTCTGCAGCGCTGTCCATGGGTAACAAAGATAAAATGACAGTACAATATGGGACACCAGACAAAATGTAACAAACTAATACAGGGGGAATTGGGAGCCCTGTTCCTGTGGGAATTTACAATCTAGATGGTTAGGAGGGTGAGAAACAGGAGGTGGGGACTGCAAAAGTGGGACTGATGATAGTGTGGAGTTAGATGAGGGCAACTATTCGGCAAGTGGAATTCATTAGTTACTGATTTGGTGATAGGCTTCCCTGAACAAGAAGGTCTTTAGGGAGAGTTTAAAGGAGGTGAGGTTGGGGAAATGTTTGACAGCTCGAGTAAGTGCCTTCCAGAGGGATAGTGCTGCACGAGAGAAATCCTGTAGTCTAGCATGGGAGGAGGTGATGGTAGAAGATGCAAGGAGTAGATCATTGTTGGATCTTAGGGTATGGGCCGGAGTGATAGTAAAGTTAGAAACTGGAGTAGAATTAGATGGGGGATTAGAAGAAGCTCAGTCTTGGACATGTTGATTTTTAGGTGGTAAGAGGCCATCCTGGAAGAAATGCAGATAAGCAGTCTCTGATTTGGGAAAGGGCAGAAGGAGAGAGTGCAGGGATGGATAGGTAGATATGAGTATCATCAGCATAGACGTGATAGTTGAAGCCATAGCTACTGATAAGTTTACTGATATGTTTACTGATAAGTTTACCCAGTGAGGAAGTATAGATAGAGAAGAGTAAAGGGCCTAGAACAGAGCCTTGAAGTACTCCAACAGACAGAGCCAATGAAGAGGAGGAGTCACCAGAAAATGAGACAGAAAAGGACCAATTAGAGAGATAAGAGTGGATCCAGGAGAGGGCAATGTACCAGAGCCCAAGGGAGCTGAGAGATCTACGTAGGAGGAGGGGATGGTCAAGAGTGTCAAAGGCAGCAGACATGTCAAGTAAGATAAGTATAGAGTAGTGGCCATTGTTTATAGCAGAAAGAAGATCGTTAGTAACCTTGGTGAGGGTAGTCTCAGTTGAGTGTTTGGGATGGAAGCCAGATTGCAGGGGGTCAAGCAAATAGTCGGAAGGCAGGAAGTGGGTTAGGCAATCGAAAACTAGTTTTTCAATGGCTTTTGTAGCTAGCAGAAGCAATGATATGGGTTGGTAGTTTGCAGGAAAATTGGGGTTGAGGGAGAGTTTTTTGAGGATGGGGGTGACCTTTGCAGATGGAAGATGGAAATGAACCAGTAATAAGGGATCGGTTGAAAATGTGAGTAAGAGCTGGAGTTAGGGCAGAAGACAGAGAAGTTATTAGATGTGAAGGGATAGGGTCAAGTGGGCAGGTAGTAAGGTGTGAGGAAGACAATAAGGAACCCACTTCACTCTCAGTGGTTGGAGGGAAGGTACTGAGAGTGGTGGAGGGGTTGACCGCTGGCCGAGATGGAAGGTTGCAGTCTTTTGGTGGGATGTTACTTTGGATGGTAAGTGTTTTGTTTAAAAAGTAGTCTGTCAAGTCTTCAGCACTTAAGGCAGATGAAGGGGGTTATGCAGGTGGATTGAGGAGAGTGTTAAAAATGTAGAAGAGACCAAAGGAGTTTGTGATTAAGAGACATTAGAGGCAGCAGGGACAGATGGGTTATCAATGGGGATTTTGAAGTCCCCTAGGATTAGAGCAGGTGTATTTGTAGAGAGAAAGTGAGAAAGCCAGGCAGCAAAGTTGTCAAGGAATTTGGAGGTTGGTCCAGGGGGGCGATAGATAACTGCCACCTTGAGCGAGAGGGGGGAGAACAGGCGGATGCAGTGGACTTCAAAGGAGGAGAAGGAGAGAGATGGATGAGGATGCAGGTGCTGATAGGAGCAGGATGGGGATATTAAGATTTCAACACCACCACCATGTCTCTCACCTAGCCTAGGTGTGTGGCTAAAATGGAGACCGTCGTGCGTGAGAGCAGCAATGGAAGCAGTGTCAGAGGAAGATAGCCAGGTTTCAGTAATTGCTAGAAGATTGAAAGCGTTAGAAACAAACAGGTCGTGAACAGTTGTAAGTTTGTTACAGACAGGGGGAGCATTCCAGTGGTCTCAAGAAAAGAGAGGGGATAAGGGCTGCGGGCTAATGGAGAAGGGATTGTTAGGATTTGCGTGACCTGGAGGGAAAAAATCCTGTTAAAAAAAACTATACTAAAAAAAAAAAAAATGCCCTAAAAAGGGCATTGCCGTAAAGTAATTTTGCTATTTTGGGCAAAAAACAAAACAAAAAAATCTATTCTAAAATAAACTGAACCCTAAAAAAATACTAAATCTAAACCCCAAATTGATAGGATTCATTGGGATTACATGCTTGAGACCCTCACACAGTTCGGTTAATCGGGCTCCTTTGTTAAGGCAATTCAAGCCATCTATACCAGTCCGTCGGCGTATCTTAGGGTGGCAGGATACCAATCCAAAAGAATCCATATTCATAATGGCACCAGGCAGGGATGTCCCCTGTCGCCCTTGCTATTTGCTATATGCATTGAACCTCTAGCCACGAGCATTAGAAACCAGAGTGATATAGCCGGAATAATAGTGGGCAAAACAGAACACAAACTCTCGTTGTTTGCCGACGATATCATATTAACGATAAGCAAACCCCTATTGTCCCTTCCAATCCTATACGACCTCCTATCTCACTTTGGCACCCTGTCGGGCTACAAAATTAATAATGACAAGTGTGAAGCCATTGAGGTGCACCTTCCTTCCCATACCAAAAAATTATTAGAGATAAATTTTGACTTTAAATGGGCCACCAAAGCAATTAAATACCTTGGAGTCTTAATCCCTTATAACCTTGAAGACCTATATAAACTCAACTACCCTCCTCTATATAAATACCTACATAAAGAAATGAAAGTCTGGAGTACGTACAAAATCTCATTCTATGGAAAAATGGTAGTCAGTAAGATGGTGATACTTCCAAAACTGTTGTAGCTCTTTGGATCATTGCATATAGATGTCCCCTTAAGAGATCTTAAAAAAGTCTAAAAGCATATGTTTGAATTTATCTGGGCTAATAAAAAAGCGAGGATAAACAGGAACACTCTCTTAAAGCCTAAAACTGAAGGTGGGTTGGGAGTCCCTGATCTCCAAATCTATTTTAAGGCTGCTAGGCTAGCTCAAACAGCGCTCCTACACAACTCTAATAGTGACTTAGCATGGGTTCAGTTAGAGAGTGACATGTTAAACTTACACCCGGTATATCAGATGTTTTGGACCCCAAAAAAAGACAGACCAGATTCCTGGAAAAAAATCATATCAATTGCACATACGATGGGGTTGTGGGACAAGCTACAAAAATAATATAAGCTAATTCCTATAGGCTCACTTCTCACACCATTATCGACATTCCCAGACCAACATAACAACAGTGACAAAACTAGCACGATTTGGGCCAACAAAGGCCTATATAGGATAGCAGACACATTATGTAACTCTGAGATGGTCTCGTTCCAGCAGTACAATGCTCTTCCACCCTCTATACCACACTCCTGGTTTCATTATTTTCAATTAAATGCTAAGATAGACGAAGTCTGTAGATTACGAGATCCAAACAGCACCACATTATTTGAGAAACTTTGCAGCTCTACCTCTAGGACTAGAGGTACAATCTCCAGCCTATACCAGTTTCTATTCACTAGACAACGACCAGAGAAACCATACTATATTAGAAGGTGGGAAAATGAGGCTAACCTTTCTAGGGACTTAGCAGACTGGGCAAGCATAATATACACATTAGCGCAAACTTAAAGGAAAATTATATTAAAGTAGTATACAGATGGTATAATTATCCATGTAGATTCAAACATTTCCAATTAGCAACACATTTAGCAAGCCCACCTCGGTGTTACCGTGGCCTCATATCAGAGGGCTCATATACTCACATGCGGTGGGGATGTCCTGAAAGTGCAAAAAATTTGGGATGCAACCTCTGAACTACTGAGTAAGATCTTCAACAGACAGATCACATTAAGCATGGAGCAGGCTCTCTTGCATTTCCCTATTGTAGGGCTTCACAAACATTCCTTAAAACTAGTGGGTATTATCTGCATGGCTGCTAGAGCGGTAATTGCGAAATTTTGGAAAACAACTGTTCCCCATTATGATATTATACTAAACAAAATCAGATTCTATTACCAAATGGAAAACATTGCATCTACCTTTCTAGATAAAAGACAGGAATTTCTACAGATATGGGAGGAATGGATAGTATGGGAAGATTCTGTCAGAATGCAAACTAGAAGATCTTTAGACATTAGAACCGATTAGGAAACCAGGTTCTTCAGGAAGACTACCCCGCAGGTGCTCAAACTCTTCTTACTCTCTTCTTTCTTTCCCCTTCTTTTTTCTTCTTTTCTTTTTTTTTTTTTCTTCTCATCTTCTCCTCTTCTTTAGAGGCTTCCCTATTATTACATTTCCTCTTATCTATATTATAAATAAAATTATTTGTTATGGAAGTCTTTTCGTGCCCAGCATAATAAACCAGGGGGTCAATTTGTATTGTCCCTAAGTGCCAACACTGTATACTGTACCAATGTCTTATATCTGATATCTGGTGGGCTCTACATATGTATCGTACAGTTTTGAGATGTATTTTAACTATATCTTGCAAATGCTTTGTTTGTCAAATGTTGAGACTTCTTTGATAATAAAAATATTTACAACTAAATCTAAACCCCAAAGTCAATACTCCTAAAACTTGACTCCAGCAACTACACAAGCAGCTTCAGTGCTACTCTTTTTCTTTCTTCATAGTGGTGGTCCTCTTTTTCCATCTTCCATATTCTCTCTTCCTTTTTCTACTATCTTCTGTCTTCCATCTGATCCTCTTCCATCCGATCCTTACCACTACACACTGAAACTTGAATGCGAGGTTCCCCCTTGTATAGGGATGCCCTTGCATTTCTATTGGATGATTTTTGAATTCTTAGTCTAATAAACCAATAGGAAAAGTTTTCATTATATTGGTTGATTGGATAAAGAATTAAAAAATCAACCAATAGAAATGCAAGGGCACCCCTATATAAGGGGGAACCTAGCATTTAAGCTTCAGTGTGCAGCGATAACCAAATAAAGAAGGATCAGATGGAAACAGAAGACAGAACATGGAAGAAGAGGACCACCATCATGAAGACGCTGCCCCGAAGAAAGAAGAGGAGCACTGCTGGAGCTGATTACGTTGGAGCTGGAGTCAAGATGAGCGATTAGAAACTTTGGGGTTTAGAGTTAGGATTTTTTTGGGGTGTTTTTTTTTCAGAACAGGGTTTTTTATTTTATTTATTTATTTTCTCAAAAGAGCTGAAATTACTTTAGAGCAATGCCCTACAAAATGCCCTTCTTAGGGCAACTTTTTCTTGTTATTTTTTTATTAGGTTTTTTTTAGTATAGGTTTGTTTTTTTATTGGCAAAAGAGCTATGTTCACTTTAGGGCACTGCCCTATCAAATGCCTTTCTAAGGACAATGCCCAGCCAAATTACGTTTTCAGGGCAATATTTTTTTAGGATAGGGTTTTTTTAACATAGGTTTTTTTAGGATAGTTTTTTTTTTAAGAAAAGGGTTTTTTATTGGGCAAAATATCTGTAATTCCTTTAGGGCAATGTCTTACCAAATGTTATTTTGAGGGCAATGCCGGACCTTTTCAGTCTACTATTTGTAGAAGGAGTTAGTATTTTTTTTTTTTAACATTTGTAATTTTTACTTCCATCTAGTTTCGTGCTACAAAAGCAGCCTATCTAGGAAACAAACACCCCATACTCGTGCGGTAACCTTTATCACCATAAGCCCCCTACTCTATTAACCCCTAAACCACATCACAAAGAACCCCTCTACGCTATTAACCCCTAAACTGCCACCCCCCCACATTGCAAATACCCTGCACTAAAAACTAAAATAAACTATAGCAATATTCCTCAGAAGGGTTTTTTGAATGGCATTGCCCTAAAGTGACTTAGCTCTTTTTCACCAAAAAAATTACTACCCCTTTCTACAATACAAATAACCTCCCATCCCCACAAAAAAAGCCTATCTTAAAAATTAACTCTAAAAATTGGCCGGAAAAGAACATTTGGTTGGACATTGCCCTTAGAAGGGCATTTAGCTCTTTTGCTGCCCCCCCCCAAAAAAAAACTATTCTAAAGAGAAAAAAAAAAACACCCAAAAATGTCCTATCACTAAACCCCAAAGATTGTACTCACCAAAGTTGAATCTGTCTCCCACATGGCAGCGGTGGTCCATCTTCAGCCCAGCAGCGGTCCATCTTCTTCCCAGTTGTGATTCATCTTCATACTGACGACAGTGGTCAAATTTTATCCAGGCAGTTGTGGTCCATCTTCATCCTGGCAGTGGTCTTCTATCTTCATTCAACTTATGTCCCCCACGCTCCCCTTTCTTTAGGGGTACCCTTGCATACCTATTGGCTAATCATTATTTTCAAATTCAAATCAGCCAAAATAAAAAGCTTTCAATCTATTATTTGTAGAATGGGGTAGTACCTATTTGTGAGAATAAGAGCTAAATCACTTTAGCCCTACCAAAAGCTTTAGTCTTAGAATAGTTAGAACTGTTATTTTTTATTTTGGGGATTTTTTTTTTTATAATAGTAGGTTTAATATTTTCTGTAAAAAAAAATTCAGATAAGGTTAGGTTTTTCTGTTAGGTAAGATTAGATTTGTGATGTAATTTAGAGGGTGTTAGGTTAGGGGGGTTAGCTGGTTAGGTGGTTTACATGTTAATGGTTATTTTTCATTGGTGGGTATGGTGGTTTAGGGGTTAATAGTGTAGAGGGGTAGTTTGCAATGTGGTGGTGTGGTGGTTTACGGTTAATAGTGTAGAGGGGTATTTTGCAATGGGGGTTGTGGCAGTTTAGGGGTTAATAGTGTAGAGGTGTAGTTTGCAATGGGGGTTGTGGCAGTTTAGGGGTTAAAATTGTAGAGGGGTAATTTGCAATGTGGGGGTGTGGCAGTTTAGAGTTAATAGAGTAGTTTAGTGCAACTGTTCCTCTGGCCAAACTCTATACATAAACTTTCATGTCGTGTAAAATGTTTGAGCATTAAATGTGATTGTGTTTGAGCAATCACTTACTTTTCAGCCAACTTGTAATACGATCAGAACTATTATTACTACTACTATTGCTACTGCTACTACTATTAATACTACTATCACTACTACCATTATTACTACTACTATTACTACTTCCATTATTACTACAACTATTACTACAACTATCACTACTACAATTATTACTACTATGTCTACTACTATCACTACTACCATTATTACTACAACTATTACTACTACTATTACTACTATTACTACTACTCTTGTAATGGTGATCTGCAAGCAGTTGGGCTCTTAGGCTTACATTCTAAGGGGGTGCATGGCGGATAGCAATGGAGGAGATGAACTGTTATTAGGAAAGGTTAGTGTAAGTTGTATGCATCCCTAAATAGAAGAGTCTTCAGAGAGTGCTTGAAGCTTTCAAAGCTAGGGGAGAGTCTTGTGGAGTGAGTCAGAGAGTTAAACAAGGTGGGAGCCAGTCTGTAGAAGTCCTGTAAACAGGAATGTGAGGAGGTAACAAGAGAGGAGGAGAGTAGGTGGTCGTGAGCAGAGCAAAGGGGACGGGAGGGAGAGTATCTGGAGACAAGGTCTGAGATATAGCGGGGAGCAGTGCAGTTAAGGGGTTTGTATGTCAGAATCAGAATTTTGTGTTTAATCCTGGAGGCAAGAGGAAGCCAGTGAAGGGATTGGCAGAGAGGTGCAGCAGATGAAGAGTGACATGTAAGGAAGATGATCCTGGCAGATGCATTCATTATGGATTATAAAGGAGCTACGTGGCAGCTAGGGAGACCAGAGAGGATGGAGTTGCAGTAGTCAAGGCGGGAAAAGATGAGAGAGTGGATTAAAATCTTAGTGTCTTGTGTAAGGAAATGTCTAATTTGAGAGGTGTTTTTAAGTGGCAGGATTTTGCCAAAGCTTGAATGTGAGGAGTGAAAGAAAGATCTGAGTCAAATGTGACCACAATACATCAGACATGTGGGGTAGGGTTAATGATGGAGTTGTCAACAGTTATAAAGAGATGGGGGGTTGTGATTTTAGAAGAAGGTGGGGAAAATAAGGAGCTGAGTTTTGGAGTGATTTTGCTTAAGGTAGTGAGAGGACATCCATGAAGAAATCGATGTGAGAAAGACAGTTAGTGACAAGGGTTAGCAAGGAAGGAGAAAGGTCTGGAGCAGATATGTAGATTTGAGTGTCATTGGCATACAAATGATATTGAAACCCGTGGGACTTTATTAGGGAACATAATTATGGCATGTAGCTTGAGAAGAGAAGGGGACCGAGGACAGAGCCTTGCGGTACCCCAACAGAAAGTGATAAAGGGGCAGAGGAAGCCCCAGAGAAGGCAACCATAAAGGTACGGTTAGACACGTAGGAAGAGAACCACGAGAGGGTTGTGTCACAAATGCTGAAGGATTGGAGGGTTTGGAGCTAATAAGGGTGGTCAACAGTATCAAAGGCTGACAGATCAAGGAGGATAACCAGAGAGAAGTGGCCTTTGGATTTTGCGGTAAGTAGGTTGTTGGTAAAATTAACAATTGCTGTCTCTGTGGGTTGATGCGTCAAAATCCAGATTTCAATGGGTCAAGGAGGGAGTGTAATGTAAGGAAATGGGAAAGGCGTGCATGTACTTCCTTTTCAAGAAGTATTAAATCAAAGGTTAGATCAGAGCTGGGTTTTTTGTATCTCAGTTTCCAGAAATGTATTAGCAGAGTGATAATTATGAAACGTATATCAATGTAAACAATTTTACAGCTTGATCATTAATAAAAGTATTTTATCTATCAAGTCAATATTATTCTCAAATTCCAAGAATGAATGATCACATTGGGGAACATTTCATTACAAACTGTATGCAAATACTAGCTTACATCTTTATATAACTATATTTACAGATTTGCAATCTTCTAATAGAACTATATTACAAACAAAATGCAAAAATAGATAAAAACAAACATATACAGCTTAGAAAAATATTGTGGGCCAGATTACAAGTGGAGCGATGGTAAATAGTGCAGCGATGGGCAGCAATTTGTAAATATATATGTTTATGATTATAAATATATACATATATATTTATGTGTTAATATGTGTATATACACATATTAACACATAAATATATATGTATACAATTAGATACATATATATTTACAGGGAAGACACAGTTCCCATAGACCGCAATGTAAAGGCAATCCCGCTCACTTTAAAGCCCCAAAACTGCCAAGTGCAGTTATTTTTTAATAAACAAAACTGTTATGCCCTCTATTTTGAGGGCGTTTGTGGCAATATTAGAAAATTAACCAGAGATCTAATCTCTGGTTAATTTTTGGAGTGATATTTGCTACGGCGAGGTTGTTGTAGCAATAACCAGCCACTTGTAATGGCTGGTTAATTTTCGTATGCCCGCAAGTGGGTAAAGTTGGGTGCGCGATAATTTAGCCCTGTATGTATTAATTATATTAATAATAATATTATTAACTATGAGTAATTACTTGCAATATTAATCACATTGCAGAGAACATTTTAAATAAAACTAAGGTGGTTTTGACTTATAAAAATAAGAAGAGTGCGCCTCATAGTGTGAATCTGTATTAACAGATGGTATCTGCTCTTATAATATAGCGCTTACCAGATTAAGTGGCACTGTTCTGTGACCAGTGCAGATGAACAGACTAGCACTTAACAGTGGCTAGTACACTGGAACCTCGATATCCCTGCAGTAATCACTGTAGCCTCTCATATGATGTGGGAGGTATTCTGTCATTGAACCTTTCACCACAGATGCTTGTTTGTGGAATCAAACAATGACAAACTTCCGAACAGGTTAAAAAGTGGTAAAATGCTTTATTGGTTTAAAAGCATAAGTAACGCTTGAGAGGGTAATGCGTTTCTCAACCAATCTGCTGGTCGTTTCCTCAGACCAAAATCAAAGCGAATACTAACCTATACAATCGATAACAATATATACATAAAAATATGTAAAAACGGAAGTTTGCCATTAATTACAAAGTCAATGGAAAGCTGGGATTTCGTTTCACTAGGAGACTAATTAATTCAGGGAGTGTAGGTGCATGGTTGGATTTAACCCCTCACTGACTCGTACATTTAAAATATTGAGAATTTAAAAATTTAAAACAAACCTAGACAAAGTGCGACTAAAAGCATAATAAAAATGTAGAGAAATATATGTCTAACAGTTGGCTCTCTGCAATGTCCAATATTGCATACAAAACAATATTAGGCGAATGCATAAATTAAAAGTTTTAACAAATAATATAGCTATATATAGAAATGTTGGGTATACTATTTTCGGTTGTGATTGTTAAAACATATGAACACATTCCTACTCTTCATAAACCACTAATTTCTTTGTATGAACAAATTGAATATCCTGTGTGTAGCGGAGTAAGTTTAGACCAAGATTCTGTTTTCTAATAAACCTCATAAAGCTCTATCATAAGCAAGCTGTAGACTGCATGTAACCTAAGTGTGCAGAAAATCCTTGCTATTAGAAAGACTGTGTTTAATTCAAATCATTGGAGCTACAGCTTTGTTTAAAATGAATAACTCACGTAGTGAAATTAATAGGGAATATGCCCTGCTACTACTTATTACGTTCTAACAGTTTAATTGTGGCAGTTAAATTGTTGTAGGCGTATATTCCTCCTTAAAAACTAAAACAGATACTGATGAAATGTGACTTGGTATCAAAATATTAACTAACATAATAAAATTGATATAAGGTGTAATCTTGGTACAAGTCGTTGCATTCTAACAATCCAGTTGTAACGAATGATTTGTTATAATCATATATGCATTTTTCAAACGAAAAAAAACTGTGATAGCAAGAAAAATATATAGAGGATCAAATCTTGAAAAATTTCAAAATTTCAAAATTAGTGCACTGGGAGCTAGCTGTCTCTATTCAAAAAATGTATGTATACATACAAAAACTGGGGGAATGTAAAATGATAATTATCCTTTAAGAAGAAGAAACATCGTATCTAATTCTAAACACATGTAGGGGAGAAAGATGGAGTTTTTAACTTTTAATGTAATGTGATGTGAAAAGTAGAAAATAGTTGCCAAAAAACTAACGCCTAGATTTAGAGTTCTGCAGTAACCGTCAAAAGCAGCGTTAAGGCTCCTTACGCTGCTTTTGGCCGCCCGCAGGTATTTAAAGTCGTGTAGGTAAAGGTCTAACGCTCACTTTCAAAACGCGACTTTCCATACCGCAGATCCCCTTACGGCAATTGCGTATCCTATCTTTTCAATGGGATCTTCCTAACGCTGGTATTTAGAGTCTTGGCTGAAGTGAGCGGTACAACTCTACCGACAAGACTCCTACCGCCCATGGAAAGTCAGTAGTTAAGAGCTTTATGGGCTAACGCCGGTTTATAAAGCTCTTAACTACAGTGCTCTAAAGTACACTAACAACCATAAACTACCTATGTACCCCTAAACCGAGGTCCCCCCACATCGCCACCACTATAATAAATAATTTTAACCCCTAATCTGCCGACCGCACACTGTCGCCACCTACATTATCCCTATGAACCCCTAATCTGCTGCCCCTAACACCGCCGACCCCTATATTATATTTATTAACCCTTAATCTGCCCCCCTAACGTCGCCGCTACCTTACCTACACTTATTAACCCCTAATCTGCCTACCGGACCTCGCCGCTACTCTAATAAAATTATTAACCCCTAAACCGCCGCACTCCCGCCTTGCAAACCCTATAATAAATAGTATTAACCCCTAATCTGCCTTCCCTAACATCGCCGCCACCTAACTTCAAGTATTAACCCCTAATCTGCCGACCGGACCTCGCCGCTACTCTAATAAATGTATTAACCCCTAAAGCTAAGTCTAACCCTAACACCCCCTAAATTAAATATAATTTTAATCTAATGAAATAAATTAAATCTTATTAACTAAAGTATTCCTATTTAAAACTAAATACTTACCTGTAAAATAAACCCTAATATAGCTACAATATAACAAATAATTATATTGTAGCTATTTTAGGATTTATTTTTATTTTACAGGCAACTTTGTATTTATTTTAACTAGGTACAATAGCTATTAAATAGTTATTTACTATTTAATAGCTACCTAGTTAAAATTATTACAAAATTACCTGTAAAATAAATCCTAACCTAAGTTACAATTAAACCTAACACTACACTATCAATAAATTAATTAAATAAAATACCTACAATTAAATACAATTAAATAAATTAAACTAAATTGCAAAAAAAAACCCCACTAAATTACAAAAAATAAAAAAAGATTGCAAGAATTTTAAGCTAATTACACCTACTCTAAGCCCCCTAATAAAATAACAAAGCCCCCCAAAATAAAAAAATGTTCCTACCCTAATCTAAATTACAAAATTTAACAGCTCTATTACCAGCCCTTAAAAGGGATTTTTGCAGGGCATGCCCCAAAGTAATCAGCTCTTTTGTCTGTAAAAAAACCCACAATACCACCCCCAACATTACAACCCAAAACCCACATACCCCTACTCTAACCCAAACCCCCCTTAAATAAACCTAACACTACCCCCCTGAAGATCTCCCTACCATGAGTCGTCTTCACCCAACCGGGCCGAAGTCTTCATCCAATGGGGCAGAAGAGGACATCCAGACCGGCAGAAGTCTTCACTTCATCCTATCCGGGCAGAAGAGGACATCCGTACCGGCAGACATCTTCATCCAAGCGGCATCTTCTATCTTCATCCATCAGAATCCAAGATGGCGTCCCTCAAATTCCGATTCCAATCGGAATTAAGGTAGGATTGAATCAGCCAATCAGATTCAAGTTCAATCCGATTGGCTGATCCAATCAGCCAATCAGATTGAGCTGGCATTCTATTGGCTGATTGGAACAGCCAATAGAATGTGAGCTCAATCTGATTGGCTGATTGAATCAGCCAACCGGATTGAACTTGAATCTGATTAGCCAACCGGATTGAACTTGAATCTGATTGGCTGATTCAATCAGCCAATCAGATTTTTCCTACCTTAATTCCGATTGGCTGATAGAATCCTTTCAGCCAATCGGAATTCGAGGGACGCCATCTTGGATGATGTCACTTAAAGGAACCTTCATTCATCAGGTAGTCATCGGGGAAGGAGGATGTTCCGCGCCGGAGGTCTTGAAGATGGAGCTGCTCCTCGTTGGATGGATGAAAATAGAAGATGCCGCTTGGAGGAAGATGTCTGCAGGTCCGGATGTCCTCTTCTGCCCGGATAGGATGAAGACTTCTGCCGGTCTGGATGTCCTCTTCTGCCCCATCGGATGAAGACTTCGGCCCGGTTGGGTGAAGACGACTCAAGGTAGGGAGATCTTCAGGGGGGTAGTGTTAGGTTTATTTAAGGGGGGTTTGGGTTAGAGTAGGGGTATGTGGGTGGTGGGTTGTAATGTTGGGGGGTGGAATTGTGTTTTTTTTTTACAGGCAAAAGAGCTGATTACTTTGGGCATGCCCCGCAAAAAGCCCTTTTAAGGGCTGGTAATAGAGCTGTTAACTTTTGTAATTTAGATTAGGGTAGGGAATTTTTTTTATTTTGGGGGGCTTTGTTATTTTATTAGGGGGCTTACAGTAGGTGTAATTAGCTTAAAATTCTTGTAATTTTTTTTATTTTTTGTAATTTAGTGTTTGGTTTTTTTTTTTGTAATTTAGTTTAGTTTATTTAATTGTAGGTAATTGTAGGTAATTTATTTAATTTATTTAATTATAGTGTAGTGTTAGGTTTAATTGTAACTTAGGTTAGGATTTTATTTACAGGTAATTTTGTAATTATTTTAACTAGGTAGCTATTAAATAGTAAATAACTATTTAATAGCTATTGTACCTAGTTAAAATAAATACAAAGTTGCCTGTAAAATAAATATAAATCCTAAAATAGCTACAATATAATTATTTGTTATATTGTAGCTATATTAGGGTTTATTTTACAGGTAAGTATTTAGTTTTAAATAGGAATACTTTACTTAAAAAGATTTAATTTATTTTGTTAGATTAACATTATATTTAATTTAGGGGGGTGTTAGGGTTAGGGTTAGCTTTAATGGTTACTACATTTATTAGAGTAGCGGCGAGGTCTGGTCGGCAGATTAGAGGTTAATACTTGAAGTTAGGTGGCGGCATTGTTAGGGAGGGCAGATTAGGGGTTAATACTATTTATTATAGGGTTTGCGAGGCGGGAGTGCGGTGGTTTAGGGGTTAATAACTTTATTAGAGTAGCGGCGAGGTCCGGTCGGCAGATTAGGGGTTAATAAGTGTAGTTAGGTAGCGGCGACGTTGGGGGGGCAGATTAGGGGTTAATAAATATAATATAGGTGTCGGCGATGTTAGGGGCAGCAGATTAGGGGTTCATAGGTATAATGTAGGTTGCGGCGGTGTCCGGAGCGGCAGATTAGGGGTTAATTGTGTAATGCAGATGTCAGCGTTAGCGAGGGCGGCAGATTAGGGGTTAATAAGTGTAAGGTTAGGGGTGTTTAGACTCAGGGTTCATGTTAGGGTGTTAGGTGCAGACTTAGAGAGTGTTTTCCCATAGGAAACAATAGGGCTTCGTTAGGAGCTTAACGCTGCTTTTTTGCAGGTGTTAGGTTTTTTTCAGCCCAAACTGCCCCATTGTTTCCTATGGGGGAATTGTGCACGAGCACGTTTTTCCAGCTAGCCGCTACCGTAAGCAACGCTGGTATTGAGAGTTGAAGTGGTGGTAAATATGCCTTTACGCTCCCTTTTTGGAGCCTAACGCAGCCCTTCAGAGAACTCTAAATACCAGTGTTGTTTAGAAGCAGCGCTAGAAAAAAAAGACGCGTAGCTAACGCACCCCTTCAGCCGCAAAACTCTAAATCTAGGCGTAAATATCTTATGTCTACTAGTGCAAAATATGATGTGCCGGAGAACTAAATATCTTATATCTACTAGTGCAAAATATGATATGACAAGTAGCAAGTTGAATATCTTTTTATCTACAAGTGCAAAATAAATGAATAAACTGTCATTGCTTTTTTTGTAAAAGCAACCTTAGTAAGATTTGAGGTCATTTAATAATGACTAACAATGCTAATAATCGAGAAAAACAACAAATTTGTGATGTGATCACTATATATTCAAAATGAACCATGTAATGTATATGATATGGTGACTATCCTAACATACATGTAGTGTATATTTAGAATATATATGTATGTGTAGTGTATCTGAAATCAATTTAGAGACAAAAATTTATATAGTACAGATGGATAAAGTATGTTGTGAATATAAAAAACTGTGTATACTGAGGAAATAATGTATATAAGAAGTCTTGTAGGAGACACATTGGATTGCATCAGTTGAAGGCCGCCAGATCCAAACTGGCATTAAGTCCAGAAGGATGTAGGGTTCTCAAACGATAAATCCAATATGTCTCACGTTGTCTCAGTCTAATGAGTCTGTTGTAACCAGAGGACTTTGGAATGAAATCGATTGGTGTATATTTATAAATATAAGGATTTCCATTATGTTTTAATAAACAATGGTTTGGTATACTGTGTTTAATCTTATTTTTCTTGCAATTTTTACAATTGCGATGGTGTTCCCCCCCACCTGGTTCTAAGTTTTCTAGAGGTGCGGCCTACATATTGTAGGCCACATACACATTCTATGAGGTAGACCACAAATGATGACTTACAATTAAAGAAACCTGGAATTTGATGGCACTCTCCCGTAACTGTGGAGTTGAAGTTTTTTTGACCTGATTTTATAATTTTGCAACTACCACATCCTGTTTTCCCACATTTGTAAATGCCATATAGGCCAAATATACCCTTGTTCTTAATTGATGTGGCTTTGTTGTATATGTTTCACCCTCTTACTGGGAACTAGCTGGTTTCTTAAAGTGGGAGCTCTTCTGTAAACAACTTTGGGTTTGTCTTTGACCATGTTCCTTAGAATTGGGTCCCTTTGTATTATATAAAAATGTTTATATAATATTTTTTGTATTTTAAGAAAGTCAGAATTGTATTGTGTTACAAATAAAACATATCTCATGTCTGAGTCTGGATGTGAGTCTTCAAATTTCTTTGTTATGGTTTTTTTTTTTGTAGAATATCAGTTCTATTTAGATTTTTAGCTCTATTTAAAGATTTAGCTAGTAATGTTGTAGGATAATCTTTTTCTAAAAATCTATCATATAGAATCTATTTTGTTCCAAAAATATTTCATAATCAGTACAATTGCATCTGATTCTCCTAAATTGACTATACGGTATATTGTGGATCCAGCTTTTATAATGGTTACTATTATAGTTCAAAAAGCTATTACTATCCACATCTTTATAAAAAGTTTTAGATGTAATGTTATTAGCGTCTATACTCAATAGGAGATCAAGATATTCAATACTGTGTGATTGAATGTTAGCTGTGAAAGTGAGGCCCATGTCATTACAATTAAGATGGTTGATAAAACCGTCTGCTGATGGCTTATCCCCTTCCTAAAGGAATATCAAATTGTCTATGTAACAGCCATAGAAGACCAGGTTCACCCCAAAGCCTGCCAGATAGATATATCTTTCTTCAAATAGACCCATAAAAAGATTGGCAAAACTTGGGACAAACCTGGTCCCCATGGCCATTCCTTTGATTTGCAGATAATATCTGTCTTGATAAATAAAATAATTATGTTGGAGAATAAAATATATACTCTCAAGAATAAATGATTTTTGTAAATTGGGAGAATATAAGTCTTGTTCTAAAAAATGAGAGATAGCCGCTACACCCAAATCGTGGGAGATGTTGGAATATAACGAGCTAACGTCACATGTAATCCATATCAGAATAGATATATTGTCTAATTGTTGTAAAACATGGGTACTGTCCCTTATGTATGAAGGTAACATTGTGACAAATTTTTGTAGGAATTGATCTATGCAATAAGTTGTATGTTAAATTGCTGATTCCGGCGATGATAGGTCATCCTGGAGGATTCTGCTAATTTTTATGAACTTTTGGTAAGTGATAATAATGTGCAATACTAGGATTTTGTATTTTTAGAAAGTTTCTTTCATTTTTGTTTAAAATTTTTTGCAAATAACCTTTGTCAACAAGTTCAGAACATGATTGTAGGAACATAACAGTTGGATCTTTGGGTTAGATCTTATAATAATTAACATCTCCCAGAATCTTATCGGCTTCTTTAATATAGTCATCTATGTTTTGGATGACAATGCCACCACCTTTATCGGCATCGCAAATAATATTGTTTTGGTTATTCTGTAAACTGTATATTGCTTTCCTTTGATTCATTAAATAATAATTAATTTTGCGATTTTTGGTTTTATACATGTTGTCAAAATCCTCCAGGACCATATTCTGAAACATTTCTATGTATTCATTTGATAAGTTGGTTGGATTGAAATTGGATTTATTTTTTATGTCCGTGTGTATGTATTCATTGAACAGATGTGTAGTTAAATCAGTAGTATCAGATATTAAGCAAGCAATATTTTTATTTATGGGCATAGGATCAGTTAATATTAATTGAACATTTGTCATTTCTATTTTGTTAGTTAATATTAATTGAACATTTGTCATTTCTATTTTGTTAGCTTTCAGTTTTCTGTTTGCATAGTATTTCTGCAGTGATAATTTTCTAGTGAAATTGTTAAAATCCACAAAGATGTCAAACATTTTGGGTGTGTTTGGAGGGCAGAAAGTTAAGCCTTGTTTGAGTACTCTTTTTTTCTGTAATAGATAATTCATATGTTGAAAGATTAAAAATTCCCTGATCTAATTTGGATAATTTCTCTTTCTTGGTGGCAAGGGATCTGCCTCTGGAGCCTCATTTTCTGCAATGTGTGGTCTTTTTCCTACTCTTGTATGTGATTCCTCTATTCTCATAGTATGGCCTACGCCTAAAAAAGGAGAAGCATTGTTAGTACTGGGGGTTTCTGAGTCAATAGCTGGGCTCTTAGGATCTATTGATAGAGCCTGGAATCTGTTGGGGTGTTCAAAATATTTGGTATGTTGATTGTGTGGTGAAAATTCTTGCTGTGAATTCTGTTTGTGATAGAATGGATTGTAATTGTGTGGTTTAGACGGATAAGATCTGAGAATGGGTGAATCAGATCGTTGATGGTGACTAGTCTTGTCAGGATAGTTGGGTGAATGGTATCTTGTATGGTTATGTGATTCCCAAGATGGATTGTTAAGTGATGCATGTGGTGTTTGATTATGATGGTAATCTGCTTGGTATGATTGATATGATGGAAAATGTTGTGTTCGTTGATTGGACAGGTTTTGTTGTGTATAACTTGGGTGTGTACTATAATGTGGTGGAATATTAACATGTGTTTTATTGGGAAGATATGATGTATTTGATCTGGTATGATGTGTATATTGTGATCTATTGTGGTTTTGTCTATAATTATTGTTGTGAGAATGGTAACTGTTAAAATTCTGACGATTATGGTTATTATTTCTTGTTTTCTTATCATTAGTATAATTATTATTATTTTTTCCATAATGGACAGTTTTCCATTCATTCCAGGGATTTTGATTTATTTCTGTGTTCTCTGTGACAGTGTTATTTTTACGATTAAAGGAATACACACAATCGTTGATATAATCCTCATGGTCTCTCTGTAATTTCTTGTTTTTAGTATTAACTAAACTCTCTTGATATCTATCTGTCCTCTCATTGATGTCTTTAATAATTTTTTGATAGTCAGGATTTTGTTGGTACACTTTGAGATCAGCCTGTATTTTTTCAATATTTGTACTGCTCTGATTGTATCATTTTCGTCTGTGTTCTATTAAAATTGTAATTAAATTAAATGAACATTCATTAAGAGCTTCGTACCATTTTTTCAAAGTCTCCTGATCATCTTTGAATGAACAGTGTTTTAGTAGTCTAAGACCCCTAGGTATATATTTGATCTCTATATATTTTTCCAAAGTGGTCAAATCCCACCAGTGCCTATGTTCTTTATTAGTCTCCTCCTCTAAAAGATAAAAAAAGGTCTCTCATAGGTTTAATGTCATGATTATCTGATAAGACTTCTGTTATAGAAATGTCCCTAAAAAGATTGAAGCCCAATCGTTTTGAGCTTCTTTCCTCTTTAGATTACATATTGTGATAATAGTGATCTCCTAATTGTTCGCTATTTAGTTGATGTGAAATTATATTAAATGTGTAATAGTAATAATCCCTTGTAAACAGGTCAAGTAAAATGTGTTAGTGTGTTATGCTGTATATACTGTGATCTATTTAAAAGCCTTCGTAATATGTGTTATTTAAATAAACACGTGGTGTTCAAATATATTATGAGAATAATAATAAAAATGTGTGACAATAATCCCTTATGCACAGATCAAAAAAATATATTTTAAAGTGTAATACTAAGTGAACTATATATTATTTTGGATGCCTTCGTAATGTATATTATTAAAATACACCCGTTAAATAGAGATCTATTATAATGATGGTATGAAAGAGACGTAGATATATGGGAAACAATACTGTGGTAATGTGATATATAATGCAATATCAATCAAAAGTGTTAGATTTCCACAATCTGCAACAAACAAGAAAGTGCCAAAATCTATTGTGATGCTATTGAAAAATAAAAGGTCATGTGTTTAAAAAGCAAAACTACAATTGTGAAATATATAATACGATATCAATCAAAGTATTGAACTCTCACAATGTACAAAATTGTTGTACCAGATACGTACTCTGTGTGAAAGAAGAAAAAATTAAGAAAGAATTGTGTACCCTAATGCATTAAAATATGACCAAAATTAAATTATTATATTGTACCAAAAAAGGTTTTGTAAGTAATAAATGTAAATATAAAAATGTTATAATAAAATCATATAACCATAATAAAAATAAAAAATCAGCTAAAATAAAAAAAAGAAACAAAATTGAAAAAAATAAGTATTAGAGTCCTGGTCTGATATCAGCTGCTGCCTTAGATCACTCGTAACGGACAAACTGAAAAGAAAATTCCCAGGAGGGGAATAAGGCGCGCTAGACAATCAGAAGAATAGAAAAGTCAAAAAGGTGTGTATAGCAAAGTCCACCTGATTTGTGAATATTGCAAATATTGGAACTCTGTCCGTGATTGTAGATATCCGAACGGTGAATGGTGTCTATGATGGAAGGGCTGCTCCTCTTGAACCCGGAGTGTGGAGTGCTTTTAAAAAATAAAAATAAGAAGAGGGCGCCTCATAGTGTGAATCTGTATTAACAGATGGTATCTGCTCTTATAATATAGCGCTTACCAGATGAAGTGGCACGTTACCAGTGCAGATGAACAGACTAGCACTTGAGAGTGGCTAGTACACTGGAACCTCGATATCCCTGCAGTAATCACCGTAGCCTCTCATATGATGTGGGAGGTATTCTGTCTTTGAACCTTTCACCACAGATGCTTGTTTGTGGAATCAAACAATGACAAACTTCCGATCAGGTTAAAACGTGGTAAAATGCTTTATTGGTTTAAAAGCATAAGTAAAGCTTCACAGAGTAACGCGTTTCTCAACCAATCTGCTGGTCGTTTCCTCAAACCAAAATCAAAGCGAATACAAAACAATACAATCGATAACAATATATACATAAAAATATGTAAAAAATGGAAGTTTGTCATTAATTACAAAGCCAATGGAAAGCTGGGATTTCATTTCACTAGGAGACTAATTAATTCAGGGAGTGTAGGTGCATGGTTGGATTTAACCCCTCACTGACTCGTACATTTAAAATATTGAGAATTAAAAAGTTTAAAACAAACCTAGACAAAGTGCGACTAAAGGCATAATAAAAATGTAGAGAAATATATGTCTAACAGTTGGCTCTCTGCAATATCCAATATTGCATACAAAGCAATATTAGGCGAATAGATAAATTAAAAGTTTTAACAAATGATATAGCTATATATAGAAATGTTGGGTATACTATTTTCGGTTGTGATTGTTAAAACATATGAACACATTCCTACTCTTCATAAACCACTAATTTCTTTGTATGAACAAATTGAATATCCTGTGTGTAGCGGACTTTGGGGCGAACCTGGTCTTCTATGGCCGTTATGTAGACGATTTGATATTCCTTTGGGAAGGGGATAAGCCATCAGCAGACGGTTTTATCAACCATCTTAATTGTAATGACATGGGCCTCACTTTCACAGCTAACATTCAATCACACAGTATTGAATATCTTGATCTCCTATTGAGTATAGACGCTAATAACATTACATCTAAAACTTTTTATAAAGATGTGGATAGTAATAGCTTTTTGATCTATAATAGTAACCATTATAAAAGCTGGATCCACAATATACCGTATAGTCAATTTAGGAGAATTAGACGCAATTGTACTCATTATGAAATATTTTTGGAACAAAGTCAGATTCTATATGATAGATTTTTAGAAAAAGATTATCCTACAATATTACTAGATACATCTTTAAATAGAGCTAAAAATCTAAATATAACTGATATTCTACAAAAAAAAAACATAAAAAAGAAATTTGAAGACTCACATCCAGATTCAGACATGAGAGATGTTTTATTTGTAACAAAATACAATTCTGACTTTCTTAAAATACAAAAAATATTATATAAACATTTTTATATAATACAAAGGGACCCAATTCTAAGGAACATGGTCAAAGACAAACCCAAAATTGTTTACAGAAGAGCTCCCACTTTAAGAAACCAGCTAGCTCCCAGTAAGAGGGTGAAACATATACAACAAAATAACCACAACAAAGTCACATCAATTAAGAACAAGGGTATCTTTGGCCTATATGGCATTTACAAATGTGGGAAAACAGGATGTGGTAGTTGCAAAATTATAAAATCAGGTCAAAAAAACTTCAAATCCACAGTTACAGGAGAGTGCCATCAAATTCCAGGTTTCTTTAATTGTGAGTCATCATTTGTGGTCTACCTCATAGAATGTGAATGTGGCCTACAATATGTAGGCCGCACCTCTAGAAAACTTAGAACCAGGTGGGGGAACACCATCGCAATTGTAAAAATTGCAAGAAAAATAAGATTAAACACAGTATACCAAACCATTGTTTATTAAAACATAATGGAAATCCTTATATTTATAAATATACACCAATCGATTTCATTCCAAAGTCCTCTGATTACACAGACTCATTAGACTGAGACAACGTGAGACATATTGGATTTATCATTTGAGGACCCTACATCCTTCTGGACTTAATGCCAGTTTGGATCTGGCGGCCTTCAACTGATGCAATCCAATGTGTCTCCTACAAGACTTCTTATATACATTATTTCCTCAGTATACACAGTTTTTTATATTCACAACATACTTCATCCATTTGTACTATATTAAGTTTTGTCTCTAAATTGATTTCAGATACACTACACATACATATATATTCAAAATATACACTACATGCATGTTAGGATAGTCACCATATCATATACAGGTGGCCCTCGTTTTACAAAGGTTCAATTTACACCGTTTCAGAATAACAACCTTTTTTTCCAGTCATGTGACTGCTATTGAAAAGCATTGAGAAGCAGTGCATTTATTAAAATAGCCAGTAGGTGGAGCTGTCCACTTGTGTTGCAGCAAAGCCAAGCAAGCTGAAATTAATCAATTTAACCAGACCTGAGCTATCGAGCAGATTTCAAAGGAACAAGATCTTCCTGTCTATAACTCAGTCCAGATTGGAATGCATAGAAAGAACTGTTTGCAGAAAAATGCAAGTGAAGTCTGTGTTGTGTGATTATTTTATTAGGTTTATAATGCTGTTTAGCAAATGTTTTTGTTCATTTAACTTAGTTTAATTATATATTCTGTGTTGTGTGATTATTTTATTAGGTTTATAATGCTGTTTAGCATTTAAAGTCTTCATTTCAAAGCTTTTAAAATAATGTATTAGGTGTTACTTATGACAATTTTAAGAGGGGCCTCGAACCTATCTCCCTCACTTTCCATTGACTTACATTATAAACTGGGTTTCAATCTACAACGGTTTCAATTTACAACCATTCCTTCTGGAACCTAACCCTGGCGTAAACTGAGGGCTACCTGTACATTACATGGTTCATTTTTAATATATAGTGATCACATCACATATTTGTTGTTTTTCTCGATTATTAGCATTGTTAGTCATTATTAAATGACCTCAAATCTTACTAAGGTTGCTTTTCCAAAAAAAGCAATGACAGTTTATTAATTTATTTTGCACTTGTAGATTAAAAGATATTCAATTTCCTGTTAACAACTTCCTACTTGTCATATCATATTTTGCACTAGTAGATATAAGATATTTAGTTCTCTGGCACATCATATTTTGCACTAGTAGACATAAGATATTTACGCTTAGATTTAGAGTTTTGTCGGTAAGGACCCGCATAGCTAACGCTGGCTTTTTTTCTGGCCGCACCATAAAATGCGAGCTCAATCTGATTGGCTGATTGGATCAGCCAATCGGATTGATCTTGATTCTGATTGGCTGATTCCATCAGCCAATCAGAATATTCCTACCTTAATTCCGATTGGCTGATAGAATCCTATCAGCCAATCAGAATTCGAGGGACGCCATCTTGGATGACGTCCCTTAAAGGAACCATCATTCTTCAGTTGGACGTCGCCGGATGAAGATGGGTCCGCGGTGGAGGTCTTCAGGATGGAGCCGGTCCTCATCGGATGAAGATAGAAGATGCCGCTTGGAAGAAGATGGTTGCCGGTCCGGATCTACTCTTCTTCCCGGATAGGATGAAGACTTTGGACCCTCTTCTGGACTTCTTCAGCCATCGGATGATGGATGTCTAGCCCCCTCTTGGGTTGGATGAAGATATCGGAGCCAGGACGGATCGGTGTGATACCCGGTGAGGTGAAGACAAGGTAGGAAGATCTTCAGGGGCTTAGTGTTAGGTTTATTTAAGGGGGGTTTGGGTTAGATTAGGGGTATGTGGGTGGTGGGTTATAATGTTGGGGGGGTATTGTATGTTTTTTTTTACAGGCAAAAGAGCTAAATTCTTTGGGGCATGCCCCGCAAAGGGCCATGTTCAGGGCTGGTAAGGTTAAAGAGCTTTGAACTTTAGTAATTTAGAATAGGGTAGGGCATTTTTTATTTTGGGGGGCTTTGTTATTTTATTAGGGGGCTTAGAGTAGGTGTAATTAGTTTAAAATTGTTGTAAGATTTTTCTTATGTTTGTAAATATTTTTTTATTTTTTGTAACTTAGTTCTTTTTTATTTTTTGTACTTTAGTTAGTGTATTTCATGGTAGTTATTTTTAGGTATTGTATTTAATTAATGTATTGATAGTGTAGTGTTAGGTTTAATTGTAGGTAATTGTAGGTATTTTATTTAATTAATTTAATGATAGTATAGTGTTAGGTTTAATTGTAACTTAGGTTAGGATTTATTTTACAGGTAATTTTGTAATTATTTTAACTATTTTAGCTATTAAATAGTTCTTAACTATTTAATAGCTATTGTACCTGGTTAAAATAAATACAAAGTTACCTGTAAAATAAATATTAATCCTAAAATAGCTATAATATAATTATAATTTATATTGTAGCTATATTAGGATTTATTTTACAGGTAAGTATTTAGCTTTAAATAGGAATAATTTATTTAATAAGAGTTAATTTATTTTGTTAGATTTAAATTATATTTAAGTTAGGGGGGTGTTAGTGTTAGGGATAGACTTAGCTTTAGGGGTTAATACATTTATTAGAATAGCGGTGAGCTCCAGTCGGCAGATTAGGGGTTAATGTTTGAAGTTAGGTGTCAGCGATGTTAGGGAGGGCAGATTAGGGGTTAATACTATTTATTATAGGGTTAGTGAGGCGGATTAGGGGTTAATAACTTTATTATGATAGCGGTGCGGTCCGCTCGGCAGATTAGGGGTTAATAAGTGTAGGCAGGTGGAGGCGACGTTGTGGGGGGCAGATTTGGGGTTAATAAATATAATATAGGGGTCAGCTGTGTTAGGGGCAGCAGATTAGGGGTACATAGCTATAATGTAGGTGGCGGCTCTTTGCGGTCGGCAGATTAGGGGTCAATTATTGTAGGTAGCTGGCGGCGACGTTGTGGGGGGCAGGTTAGGGGTTAATAAATATAATATAGGGGTCGGCGGTGTTAGGGGCAGCAGATTAGGGGTACATAAGGATAACGTAGGTGGCGGTCGGCAGATTAGGGGTTAAAAAATTAAATTGAGTGGCGGCGATGTGGGGGGGCCTCGGTTTAGGGGTACATAGGTAGTTTATGGGTGTCAGTGTACTTTAGAGCACAGTAGTTAAGAGCTTTATGAACCGGCGTTAGCCCAGAAAGTTCTTAACTACTGACTTTTTTCTGCGGCTGGAGAATTTAATAAGAGTTAATTTATTTCGTTAGATTTAAATTATATTTAAGTTAGGGGGGTGTTAGTGTTAGGGTTAGACTTAGCTTTAGGGGTTAATACATTTATTAGAATAGCGGTGAGCTCCAGTCGGCAGATTAGGGGTTAATGTTTGAAGTTATGTGTCGGCGATGTTAGGGAGGGCAGATTAGGGGTTAATACTATTTATTATAGGGTTAGTGAGTCGGATTAGGGGTTAATAAATGTATTATGATAGCGGTGCGGACCGCTCGGCAGATTAGGGGTTAATAAGTGTAGGCAGGTGGAGGCGACTTTGTGGGGGGCAGATTAGGGGTTAATAAATATAATATAGGGGTCAGCTGTGTTAGGGGCAGCAGATTAGGGGTACATAGCTATAATGTATGTGGCGGCTCTTTGCGGTCGGCAGATTAGGGTTCAATTATTGTAGGTAGCTGGCGGCGACTTTGTGGGGGGCAGGTTAGGGGTTAATAAATATAATATAGGGGTCGGCGGTGTTAGGGGCAGCAGATTAGGGGTACATAAGGATAACGTAGGTGGCGGTCGGCAGATTAGGGGTTAAAAAATTAAATCGAGTATCGGCGATGTGGGGGGGCCTCGGTTTAGGGGTACATAGGTAGTTTATGGGTGTCAGTGTACTTTAGAGCACAGTAGTTAAGAGCTTTATGAACCGGCGTTAGCCCAGAAAGTTCTTAACTACTGACTTTTTTCTGCGGCTGGAGTTTTGTCGTTAGAATTCTAACGCTCACTTCAGACACGACTCTAAATACCGGAGTTAGAAAAATCCCATTGAAAAGATAGGATACGCAATTGACGTAAGGGGATCTGCGATATGGAAAAGTCGCGGCTGAAAAGTGAGCGTTAGACCCTTTTTTGAGTGACTCCAAATACCGGAGGTAGCCTAAAACCAGCGTTAGGAGCCTCTAACGCTGGTTTTCATGGCTACCGCCAAACTCCAAATCTAGGCCTTAGTTTTTTGGCAACTATTTTCTACTTTTCACATCACATTACATTAAAAGTTAAAAAGTCCATCTTTCTCCCCTACATGTGTTTAGAATTAGATACGATGTTTCTTCTTCTTAAAGGATAATTATCATTTTACATTCCCCCAGTTTTTGTATGTATACATACATTTTTTGAATAGAGACAGCTAGCTCCCAGTGCACTAATTTTGAAATTTTTCAATTTTTCAAATAGATTTGATCCTCTATATATTTTTCTTGCTATCACAGTTTTTTTTCGTTTGAAAAATGCATATATGATTATAACAAATCATTTGTTACAACTGGATTGTTAGAATGCAACGACTTGTAACAAGATTAAACCTTATATCAATTTTATTATGTTAGTTAATATTTTGATACCAAGTCACATTTCATCAGTATCTGTTTTAGTTTTTAAGGAGGAATATACGCCTACAACAATTTAACTGCCACAATTAAACTGTTAGGACGTAATAAGTAGTAGCAGGGCATATTCCCTATTAATTTCACTACGTGAGTTATTCATTTTAAACAAAGCTGTATCTCTAATGATTTGAATTAAACACAGTCTCTCTAATAGCAAGGATTTTCCGCACACTTAGGTTACATGCAGTCTACAGCTTGCTTATGATAGAGCTTTATGAGGTTTATTAGAAAACAGAATCTTGGTCTAAACTTACTCCGCTACACACAGGATATTCAATTTGTTCATACAAAGAAATTAGTGGTTTATGAAGAGTAGGAATGTGTTCATATGTTTTAACAATCACAACCGAAAATAGTATACTCAACATTTCTATATATATCTATATCATTTGTTAAAACTTTTATCTATTCGCCTAATATTGCTTTGTATGCAATATTGGACATTGCAGAGAGCCAACTGTTAGACATATATTTCTGTACATTTTTATTATGCCTTTAGTCGCACTTTGTCTAGGTTTGTTTTAAATTTTTAAATTCTCAATATTTTAAATGTACGAGTCAGTGAGGGGTTAAATCCAACCATGCACCTACACTCCCTGAATTAATTAGTCTCCTAGTGAAACGAAATCCCAGCTTTCCATTGGCTTTGTAATTAATGACAAACTTCCGTTTTTACATATTTTTATGTATATATTGTTATTGATTGTATTGTTTAGTATTCGCTTTGATTTTGGTCTGAGGAAACGACCAGCAGATTGGTTGAGAAACGCGTTACCCTGTCAAGCGTTACTTATGCTTTTAAACCAATAAAGCATTTTACCACTTTTTAACCTGATCGGAAGTTTGTCATTGTTTGATTCAACAAACAAGCATCTGTGGTGAAAGGTTCAAAGACAGAATACCTCCCACATCATATGAGAGGCTACGGTGATTACTGCAGGGATATCGAGGTTCCAGTGTACTAGCCACTGTTAAGTGCTAGTCTGTTCATCTGCAATGGTCACAGTACAGTGCCACTCCATCTGGTAAGCACTATATTATAAGAGCAGATACCATCTGTTAATACAGATTCACACTATGAGGCGCCCTCTTCTTATTTTTATTTTTTAACAGCACTCCACACTCCGGGTTCAAGAGGAGCAGCCCTTCCATCATAGACACCATTCACCATTCGGATATCTACAATCACGGACAGAGTTCCAAAATTTGCAATATTCACAAATCAGGTGGACTTTGCTATACACACCTTTTTGACTTTTCTATTTTTCTGATTGTCTAGCGCGCCTTATTCCCTTCCTGGGAATTTTCTTTTCGGTTTTGACTTATTGTGTAAACCAATTTTATGTTGGAGGAAATTCAAAATAAAAATGGAAAATGGAAAATTTTCCACTACTGAATATATTAGTTTTGTAATGCACCAATGAATTCTCTGAGCTATTTGTTTTTTTCTTATGTTACTACAGTATGTTTTGTACACATATTCTGATCCTCATTAAGGCTCAGACTGATGGAACGCAAAGTTTTGCCGCTATACAGTTTTAATTCAACAGTACTAGAAAAAAAACTGGACAGCCTGAGAGCTATGCTACACATTCTGTCACCGGTCCCTTAAACATCTGTCAGAGTTGTACTTGTGGGGATAGAACTGTCAGTATTGTGTCTTGGTCTGCTGTCAGTAAATCTATCACAGTTCTCATTGCAGTACTTATCTATGCTTATCAAGTAAACACATTGTTGATCTCGTCAGCCTCGTATTTATTTGTTTTTTAATCACACATGCATACAAATTTATCTGTAAATAATAAAATATAAAATCTGATGAATAATCCATAAACATTTTTGCAGTAAATATAATTATTTAAACATTATCAAAACCAGCAGTCAATGGTAAGAAAAATACCATGAATTGGAATTTAAGTTTGTATAAGTATGTACGTGTTAGTGTATTTTATATTTATAAATATATATACTGTATATATATATATATATATAGTTCCTTCTTTTATTTCCAGTGGCACTTGACTGACAGCAGTATTATGGAAGAGTTACAGAGGAAAAAGGAATTTTAACAACCACATCATTGAATGCCATTCAGAAGTAAAATAGATCAGAGATGTCTGTTAGGAAAGAGCTGAAGATTGACAGTTTTTTTCTGAGCACTTATAAACACTTAATGATGGAAATGGATGGTCCAATACAGTAGCTTTAGATATTTATAATGAATGGCAGTAAAGTACTGTATTATGTGGATGAAACATAAAAGATCTCTAAATATATCAAGGATATTTTTGCTAAATGCTTCATTTTTAATTTTGAAAGCAAATAATGGTTTGACATTTAGTAGAAAAAATAATAATACAGATTTAAAAGAACAGCAATACGTCTAAAATTGTTAGTGACATTTTCATTTATGATAATTATACTTCATTACATTGTGCTTTGGCGTGAATGAAAGGCATGCTGTCAGAACTGCTAACTCCTCAAGATTTTTGCTATTTCACATTATTAACAAACACATTAAGAAATCAAATGTTTACATACAAATCAGTCAGTTTTTAATTTGGGACAAGACTACAACCTCATACCACAATGTTTGAATTCATAGATGAAAACACCAAAGGATTTTTTCCTTGTACACAATTTCAAATGCATTCCAAAACTAAGAAGAGATACCAACTAAGAGCTAGATAACAAGCGGAGCGCTAATGTTACGGCACATGCGATATTGAAATATTGCGTCCACGCTATCTTGCGCTCATATTACAGGTTGGAAGTAAATGTGACCGCACAAGTGCAATCTAAATTTGTGCTTATCGGGTTAGAGCAACTGAAGATCTACCATAAAGGTTTAGGACTAAAAAAAATGTTGCACCAAGCACAACATAAATACATTAAAATAAAGTGTTACACTCATATATACACTATCTGATATACATTGTTAACGTACACTTTACAATTAAAAAGTTAAAAGGGTTCAAAGGTATATGACAAGTTATTTAATTAGAAAGGGCTATAATAGAATAGAATCAGTTATTCACAAATACAATCTGCTGTGTAAAAATCTAACCATCAAATATAATCACGATTGCCTAAAATGTAATTTATCGTACCAAATGTGAAAAAAGAGAAGTATAACTGTTTGCTACTTTAATAGCCTTGCCTTTGAGAAAAAAACTATTAAGAAAATGGTTTGTCTGAGTTTGTGAAAATCAACCTTGGCATACAATAAAAAGATAGGTGATTAAAAAAACAATGGCCAGCCTTGAGAACATTCTTCAGACTCTCTTAT